>NC_040242.1:13884469-14187500 GCF_001444195.1 Xiphophorus couchianus | reverse complement strand
TATAATCATTTTAATGAGATAACATGCTTAAAGAGTCAGACATTTACACAAAACACCACTTATTAAACTGCCTTTTTGCAAGCTGGACCACAACCACGCGTTTTGTTGCTAATAACAGTCTTGTCACATAATTCTGGTCATTCTCTATATCAAAATAGTTTGTTTATGAAATGGATTTCCTGCCATGAACCCGGATTTTGAAGATGTATTACAACATTTTTATGGTGTTTGTGTATGTGCATGTTGGCTTAGTGTTACCCTAATGTAATATTATCCTTCTTTTCATCATAAAGCCTAATTTCCTGAGTGTATTGAATTTTCCCAAGTGGGTAGCTGAAAATGTTAAAACAAGTAATAGGTCTTGTACTTGTTAAGTTAAAATACATTCTTGAATCAATCAGAACCCCGTACTAAAATGATTTTGGTGAATGTATGTTGTATTTGAGCCTGGATGTATAATCTTTCTGGGCACTAGTTGCCTCTCCACCAACAGAAGGGTTGTTTTCCTTCTCAGAAACACTTCTAGTTGAACACATCATTTTTTGTTATTTTTATCTTTCACACCAGGTGTCCAAAGGCATGTGGAAATACAGTTAAGTCCAAAAATATTCATACCCCTGACAAATTAGGCTTTATGTAGTGTTTTAATTTTACCAAGATGTTTCGGTAACACTTTATTTGACGGGTTGTGAATAAGACTGTCATGACACCGTTATAAACATGGCATAACACCTGTTAAGCTTTAGCTTTAATAACATAAAGCTACATAAGTTTTAAAGTTTAATCAGTAATACTTTTGTAACAAATTTATCTTAAATCATGATTTCTTGGTTAATGTCAAGCTGTCATAACGAAGACATTTTGCATAATGTCAGCTTTGTATTAAAAGTGTCATGATTTACCAAATGACACTTTATAACAACAGTCATAAATATTCATGAAGACTTATTCATGTTCATGACAGGTGTTATGTCATGTTTATGACGGTGTCATGACAGTCTTATTCACAACCCGTCAAATAAAGTGTTATCGATGTTTCTTCTGGCTAGACGTAATATAAGTACTTTGGAGTGTACTAGCTAGAGTCCTGACTTGAATCCTATAGAGCATCAAAGATTTTTTAGGTGACACCTCTTGGCTCTTCCAACCCAAAAGACTTTACCATCAAATATAATCTAAAAATAAGACTGGAAACATTCAGAAAGCTTAAGAGGAATCATTGTTGTAATACCACAAAAAGATGCATTTCAGTTAATTATTGGGAATTGCATTAATAATTTTCAACATGTCATCTTTTTGAATATAGAAAAAAAAACCAAAAAAGTGTTTGCTTCTTTTACATTGTATTGCCTTTTGAGAGACGTCTGTCTCATCTCTCAACGGTACGACTAGGTTATAATCAAACTGCTTCCATGGAGTGACTCCTAGCTCGACAATGCCAACACTAGTGTCTTGCACAGCGTGCTTCACAGACGTTGCTGGAGGCGCTTTAGAAGAGCTCCTTTTCAGATAACAGCCCTCAGCCAAAGCAACGGAAAATTCTGAATGGTTGAAGTCATTCTTAAGTCCATCTTGACGTGCAACATTAGAAAATAATGTATTCTATTAAACTGGGACAGTAGCATTTATTAATTTAGAACACAGTCAGTGTTTATCCAACATCTGAACCTGATACATTCAATGCCTTCAATTGATTATATTTAACATAACATTCTCTAACACATTCCTTCAAACGTTGCCATTCAGAGCTTGTTTCTGTAATAAAATCACCTCTCTATGCATGGTTCTTGCCGCAGTCTTCATTTTGAGCCTTACATTTCAGATTTATTGAAAACTTATGAAAAAAATGATACCTACTTTTCATCTCCACAGTGACATGCAAATCCACATTGTACTTGATGTTACGAAACCTCGCTGAATAAATGAGAAAGTGTCCCGCTGATCAAGACAAGAAAGTACTCTTTTATGAGCTCTACAACATCAAAGAAAAGGCAAAAATGGAAACACTTCCTCTTTTCAAAAGTCCGGGCTCTCCGCTCCAGACTGAGGAGAGCACCCACCTGCTGGCAGCTTCTCAGCTCAGGAGTCTGTGGAGTTATTCTAGATAATTTAGAAGTTAAGTGCACTCCCTGGGCATAAATATATTTCTGCATAATTCTCACTCTCCCTCTTAAAAATGGAATTAGATTTGCATCAAAGTGTTTTCATACAGATGGAGCCAAATTTTCTCTGGAAGGCATTTAAAAGACTTAGTGGTTTGAGTACAAGATGTACCAACAACACCTTGGTAGGTGTGAAGCCTAAAGAAATAATTCATCCAGGGCAGGAGGTTAACCCGTTTAATCCCACATTTTTTCCTGCAAAATAAGTACATGCATTTCAATCCTTGAACCTCCCTAACACACGTTATGTTGGTTATGTTAGTGAAAATGTAGGTTTTATACTCGGCAACAATTGTTGCCGGTGGGAAACTACATAGTCTAAATTACACAAATCTGGCCTATTTATACACACACATAAAAAAAGAGAGAAAAATCATGACATGCATAACTTATTATAACAAAGAATTGTTACAAGAGTGTTCGGAAATATTTTAGAAACATAAAAATTCAATGTCACATCTTGCAGATGTCATTGTCTCAATGTGCCAAGTCACCTTTGACCTCATTTAATTATTTTATCAATTAGGCAAAATCATCTGATCTTATATCTTATAGTTTAAGCTGTGTGGGAACAGCAAGACATATAGAATAAACAGCAAAGCTGTGGACACATAGCACAGTGCTGTCTATGTATTATGCTAGCGGCAACAATTGTTGCCATGCTTACATTCACTCTTCTTATGATTAAAAGATGAATGAATTAATAAAATTTTCTTTTTAAATCAGTAGAAGACACTTGAAAGAACATATGTACAAAATATTTTCTTTCTACTTTTTTATTAAAGTATTTTATTGACTTTTTCTTGTACATGTTTGACACACACATTTACCTCCAGTGTTACAGACAGGACGTAAGGAGGTATGGTCATGTGACCTTTCACACTAGATACATGGAATTGATATTGCTTAGAGTAGACACTCTATTATTTGATTTAAAAACTTCAATTAGCTGCTAAAAGTCAAAACAATTCTTCTACAGCTTCCAGAAGTTAGAAAAAATGTCTGGCAACAGTTGTTGCCAGTGGGATTAAACAGGTTAACAAATGTTAACCAACAAAATAGGCTCTAATTACTATTGTGTGTTTGTTTCTGTGTAGTTGATTTTATAGGAGGATTTGACTCCTATGGTTACCAGGGACCCCAGAAGACCTCCCACCTCCAGCTACAGCCTATGTACATGTGAGTATAGTTGGATTGTGCATGTCTGCCTGCATTTTATGTCGCTTTTGGCTTTTTGAAATGTTACATCCAGTCAGATGGGGGGATAAAATACCATGTGCTGGTCAGTTACATCAATAAAACCACCAACTGGTAAAGTGTATAACATTGATTTTCTTGTTTCAGTGCAAAGTTCTGCTGTAAAACCTTGAGTGTTGGCATTCATTTGGATGTTATTTTGATAAACACCACCTGCATAAGGTGGTTTCAGAAGAAAGCATATGGCCATAGCAACAGCACCACATAATAGCGGCCAGCCACTGCAGAACAATGCGCTCAGCCGTATCGCTGGGAGTGCATAGAAACAAGAAAAGCCTCTAAACTCTACAGAATTTAATCCATGAAACTGTGGTATGTACTGGAACAACGCTAATCAATGCAGGCTCCACATCTAGTAATCCAAAAAATAAAAGCAGTGAAAATATTTATATGTTGTTGTTTTTTGTTTTTTTTCTCACAGACATTAAATACTAGCTCAAACATTTTTTGAAATGTTTGAGCTTGAAATGTACCCAGAATATGTAATTACTTCATCCCTCTTCAGCTTTTATAAATTGTATGATGTTACAACCACAACATTAATGTGCAGTTTTGTAAGACTTTTTTATGTGTTAATCCAACACAACAACTTTTAATTAACGTAGAGGTTAAATAAAAGGAAATAATGCAAGATTTTAAATTTTTTATAAAAGTCTGAAAAGGGTGTTAATAATTGTTGAACCTTTCACTCACAGCTGCAATTCTTTGGGGACTATCTCTTCACCAGCTTTTCCCATCTAGAGACTAAATTTTTGCTCATTATTTTTTGCAAAATAGCTCACACTAAGACTGGATGGAGAAGAACTGTGACTGTTAATTGTCAAATCTTGCCCCAGTATGTTTTTTGACGGGGCGATTCACATAAATGTGTTTTTATCTAAATCATTCCATTGTAGCTCTGGCCGTGCATTTTTGGTCTTTGCCCTGTGGGAAAGTAAACCTCAATCCAGCTTCAAGCCCTTTTCAGCATCTAACATATTTTTTTTCCAAGATTGCTTTGTATGTAGCTCCTTCTATCTTGCTATAAACTTTAACCAGATTCCCTATCCCATAGCATGATGCAGCCATCACCAAGATTCACAGATGATGTTACATATAATAGTCATGTCAATTAGATTCTCACAACAAAATGAAAATCATGCATAAATATCCATCCATTTTGCAATGATGTGCTTTTGGTGTTGTCCTAACACAGAAGATTGAAGTTGATGGTTTAGGCACTAGTACTATAAAGATTGTATGAATTAGAAATCTAGCTTATTTCTGTAAAAAGACAGAAATGTTCCCGAATTTTACTTTCTATATTAGTCAGCTGTGTTCAGGGTTCAGGTTTCATTTATATTTCCTACATACATAAGCCACTGTGCATAATATGGCATGAACACATTGAGTGTTGAAGGATAGCACTTACCAGACCTTGGTCAGTTCTTTCATCACTTAGTCTCTTTAAAGGAGGGTTATCGTCTAGCTGTGAAGCGGATTTTGATCCAGTAGAATTTTTTGTTTCTCTACTTCTTGTTTTTATTTAAAATTTAAATTGTAGCTTCCTGTTTTTCTTGAGGTGCTTCAGCCATTTGTTGGACAGAGTGCCACTAAGTTGTCTCAGAAATGCATCTCGGTGCAGACTGGCACACCATCGGCATCAGCCTCAAAGTCTAACTCTGCCCTGCGGGAAGCGCTGAGCCACACAGATAAAGCTACTGTAATGTACCAAACAACGAGATGAAATAACAGTGATTTGGCTGATGTGCACCAGACAGATTATCAATACCAGTTTGTATTAGACAAGGGCCGAAGCAAATTAGAGGGAGATGCAGAGGCGTGGAGATGGAAGAATGGTGGATGAAGCGAAAGAGAGGAAGAGAATGAGAGAAACAAAGTGATGGATGACACATAGGACTAAACAAAGAAGAAAGCAATAAAGGACTATTCTGTAGTTTTATATGTCCCCAGTGGAAGCCATAACCCAGATCATAAATCACCAAGCCTCTAAATAATGCCTGGAAACACAAACACACCTCAGCTGGAGTGCAAATACAAATATCTATGTACAAACAGTGCACACACACACATCACTGTGCACACAGACATCCAGACACAGTATTTGTGCTGATAGACAGCTTTTGCTCATAAACATGTTAATCCACGCGTTCTCGCAGACGAACCCTGAAATGCACACTCTCGTCCACAAACACCATCAATATGCTATCATTGTTCTCCAGCCGTCCTCCTCTCTGTTTGGTGTTTATTGGCTCTGGCCGGAGGGAGTAATAAAATAGCATCAGCCATCCCATCCCAAAGGATTCTCTTTGTGCCATGGATATATACAGACACACTACCATGACACATGAAGCTAATAACACAGCCGTCAGCATCTCTAAAGCACTAGAAACATCTTTTTATTCAAATCTCCGGCATTACTTGCTTGATAACCATTGTAAGATGAGAAGAGGAAATAAAACATGACACCTACAGTTGCACCTATAAATAATTTAATCCCCTCTGCAATGTAAGTTTGCACATCAGGTCTGGTCCCAGACACTCCTGATGCAAACAATCAAGGGCTTCATCTGAAGAAGGTGTTCTTGGAATAGAACACGTAAAACCTGGTCTGGTTTCATTGCACGTTAGAAATATAGCTAAAAAGTTCAAAGATGACGTCACTGACTTGCACAAACAAGGATAATTCTGAAAAGAGACAGCAAAGGCTCCGCTGGATACAGCTGGAGCATTGTTTGCGACTTTAAAGTTAAAGAGGCTGTAACACCTCTGTTACAGCCTCTGTTCTGAGGAAGAGGAAGAGGAATCCTGAATCCTGAGATAATAGGTGGTCTAAGACCCTTTACTGACAACCTTCAGCAAGATGTTGACAAGGTGCATACCAATCGCTTGACTTGGACTTTTTTATGCTTTGGCCCCAAAGCATAAAAAATGCAGCTCCAATTTGCTCACAGCTTTATACATTAGCCAAAGTGGTTGGGGGATTTTGTCTTATGGATCAATCAGTTAAAACTGGAACTTTTAGAACCGGTGGATCAGAGTTAAGCACTGAAAAGAAGCATGGTGGTTGCTAAGTGATCTTCTATGGCTGCTCTGCTTCCTCTGGCACAGTAAATACTGGGTGAAAATGTCATGCCTGCTGTGAGGATGCTGAAGGTTGGGTGCCATTACCCCTTCAAAACAGGACAGTGAACACAAGGATAAGTCCTTTGCAGCTAGGCTGGGAAGATACTAAGATTTCCGTTATAGCTGCCTGACATGAACTCTATAAAAATTGCTGGGGGGAATCGAACAGGAGGGCAGCCAAATGCAAACCCAAGAAAACTAACACTCTGGAGTCTTTTGTTCATTAGGTGCAGGCCAATAAATGCCTCCAGAAGGTGATGTCAGGCTTTGAATCACATTTGCAGCCATACCAGCTGAAGACTGCTCTATAAAATACTTAGCATACTGGACATGATTGCAGTGTTGTGGAAAAAAACTATTTCCAAGCACTGTTCAGGTAAAATCACTCAATCAGGTTTATTCATGAATTGCGCACAACTCAGAGAGCTCACAGGACAGTCAATAATGAAGCAAGTCTGAAACGGAAAGCTCTGCCAGGCAGAACCAACACATGAGTTTTGTACAAAGGGTTAAGGGATCCAAAGCATGGGAATCAGACTGGTTCCCATGCAGCTGGGGAAAAACAACGTCCAACCTTGTGCATGTAACCCAAACAGCTTTAACTTGGTGGGAATATACAGAACTTAGAATAAACATATGGCAATACAACTAGCAGGTGTGACCTAATTGTAATTTTTCCACATCAGCAGCAATTATTATTAATATAACATGTTTTAATTTGGAGCAAGCAGTTGCAATATCTGTTTATCCTAGGAGGCTAATTGTGATTGGATCTAAGTTATTGTCTCTGAATGTCGACAAATGCTAACAAAACATCAAACTGGGAGCAAAACAACATATTGGGCAATAAGGCTCATATAACAGATGTTCAGTGTGGCTCAACAGAAAACCTACTGTAACATGGCCACCCACCTAAACTCATAAGAATTCAATGAAGGCATTTGGCCCTTAGTCAGAACCAACCAGGAAGCCCAAAACTCTGGAAGAACTGCCGAGATCCACAGCTCAGGTGGTAAAGTCTGGACAACTATTAGGCTGCTATCTGGTCTTTGAGCGGAGAGAAAAGTGTGAAGAAAGAAACTTTCTATAAGAAACTTCCATTTTAAGTTTACTTAAAGATGGGACACCAGCTGAACTTATTATGTGCAAAATGCTACATGTGGTGCAACTCTAATATTCCTCTATCAGCAGAGGCAGAAAAGCAGATCAGTGGTACATTTATTATTTTGACAATCGCAAAAATGTGAGCTGCTATCTGTTTCTATGAAATGCACCAAATATATTCTTCTCTCATGTACAGTATGTTTAATTTTTAAAGGAGAACCGCTAAAGAAAGCCAGTACACCCACCAGAGTGTTAAGACGTCTCTGGAGTGTTATTATCTCGCACGGAACACATGGGACAAGTACTTCTGATGTTCTCTTCAAGCAACATTATGCTGTTAAGCTTATTTGTCTGAGCAATTACTTACTCAAGGATAATATTGAGCAAAATGAGTTGTGCAGTATTTCATCATAAACCCATTAGCCTTCTATCTTTTCAGTTTTACTGAATGTTTCTGCTTTACAGGCTTCAAAGTTCTCATTGTTTGATAACATCTTAAGTATGCCGACGTATATTTTCAGTGAATGAATTTATGCTATAAATTTGCATCGTGGCTGTCAAATCTGATTTTGTTGTTCTCCTCTCTTTTTTTGAAGGTCAAAATAAACCCAGAAGCCACTCCAGAGGAGCTGCCTTACCAACTACCACTGCTTAGAGCCCTGTGTTTACCACTCCAACTCTCTTCTAACAAAGACAGAGGCATAGGCAGAGGATAGATCACAGTTTCCATTTCTTACTCCAAATACCCTGAAAAGCTCAATCAGATGGGATCCTCTGGCTCCAGTTGTCTACTGATGGAGTCCCTGATGAAATACTGGCATCATGTGGCCAAAAGTGGTAACTGCAACACTTGTGAGCCGCACTTATTTCATATTTTTGGAGTCCTGTCCGGAGCCTGTTATTATTTGCCTCTGGTTTTTTTTTTTTCTTTTTTTTCTTTGCAAACGAATATCAGTGTTGTAAGGGGATGAAATAAGGTTGGCTTTTCCTCAGGCCTTCTGGAAGAATCTAAAATCCTGCTGACAAATCTCAGAACTGAGTCCAGTACCTTCAAGATACAGTAAGAAAATGTTCCGGCTCAATACTCCTTGAGTTGTTTCACGCAGATACGCCTGACCAAAGACTTAAAAAAAGAGAAAACACTTCTAAAATCGAACTGAGCTTTTTCTGCTCTTGGTGCCTGACAGTTTACTTACCGGACTTCCTACCAGGAACCTGCAAAGGAGGAATGTCAGACATCACTTTTCTAAAACCTACCTTTTCCTGCTGCATTCAGGATCTCATCACTGACTGCAAAAGGTGAAACTGCGAAGGAAGCCCAGGCTCGCTTTTCACCTGTGTTTTATGAATGTCAACTAACGGTGTGATGTGATGACTTACAGGCTCGCAGCTCACACATGCATGTGGACAAGATAAGCACGCATGCACACTTACACAGGTCCTTCTTACTAATGTGAATTTTAACAATGTTTACAAAAGTGATGCTGTCTACTCAACAGAAAGTGTGGACAGAAATGGACAGAGGTGACCCAGTTCCTCACCTTTAAGCTGCAGCGTTTCGAGACGAAAGAGGCTCGTCTTGCCGCCCTGTCTAAATATTTTGTCTTCCACTCAAGACAGACGCAAAGAGGTCGACAGAAAGAGCAAAGCTCCTCCTATCCGTCCTATCTACAGACCCTTAAAAAAGTAACAATTTGAGTTTTTTCACATTAAAGGCATAAACGTCAACATGTTTTAATGTGATATACAAAGACAAAGTAGGACATTGGTGGTAAAATGAAGGAAAAAGGACATGTTTTTCAAAATATTTTGCATAGAAAAATCTCAATCATTTTATGTGCTTTTGTAGACAATGCCTTTTAATTCAATACCCCTAAATAAAGTCCAGTCCAACCAACAGCAGTCGCACCTTAATTAGCTACTAAGTAGACACCACTGTTGAGTGATATAAGCTCAGAAAATCTGTGTTTATTATGGGAAAACAGAATAGAACAGCATCATCATGGCCAACCAAAACCAGCCCATTCACCTAGGTGGAACAAGGGGAGCATGAATCAGAGAACCAGCTAAGAGGGTCATTGTAGCTCTGGAGAAGCTGCAGAGACTGGCAACTTCTCCAGTATTCCAGGAGAATATTTTGACAGGGTAACTATTAGCTAGGAACAAAACAACTCTGGCCTTTGAGAATGGGGGGAAGAGTGAACGGTTGATCTTTACAACATTCAATCCTACTTGATCAGTGCTTGGTCAAACATCTGGGCGTCAATGAGAGTCTTCAAATAAATAATTGGTGAGGGAGATGCGACAACCAACTCATCTCAGGGGACTTGCCAAAACCTCTGGATAAACAACATACGTGTTGTTGGCATCACAGGAAGCAAGGGCAGGCAAGCCGATGAGAGTGATAGGAAGAAAGTTAGAAGCTTTGAAACCTTGGGACTGATGCAGAGGTTCCACTTTAGTCCCAGAGAAATTTCTTAAACGTTAGCCAAAGCTAATATGGAGTAGCATATTCATGTATTAAAGTGGTCCAGTGAAAGTCCAGATGTAAATTCAATTGAAAAATCTTTGACCACACTTAAAAATACATGGTCCCAGATGCTCTCCATCCAATCTGACTGAAATTTGGGCTTCTTAGCAAATACACATGTGAAAATACAAATCCATAACAGACCCTTATGGCTTTTTTTCTTTAAAACTTGGAAAATGGCATGTCTTTATCCTTCAGTGTTACAGCTGTGCTTTGTGTTGGTCTATCACATGAAATTCCAACATAGTATATTAAAATTTGTAACTGTAGCGTGAAAAATGTTCACTTTTTCACCGTATTATCAGGTGAAAATTAGCTTTTGTTTGCAACTTTTATCAACTGGCAAACATTAATTGTTCAAATCAGCTGAAACTAATGCTTACACACATCCCCAATAGAAAAGACAATCGCAGCCATTTGAGTCTCGACGTGAACTGAAGCTTTAGGTACACATGGAAAACATAACACAGTTCTAAATCAAACAATTTGGTTTATTTGTTGATTTATTTCAAATTCCTGATTTGACAACTGATGAAATCATGACAAGCAGAGGCTGATTGCTGAAAGAATCCCGCATACTATATTTGGCCTCTTTTAAACAGGCAGGAGGTTTAGCAAGCCCCTTCTGTCACCTCACACCTCAAATTTTTCTCAAGATGAAAGTGCCAACTAATCCCGCTCATGAGCCACAGACTGGGACCAAAAACAGGTTGAGGCTTACTTTTTTATGATTTATGTAAGAAAAAGTGAAGATGTTGCAAGAGAAGAAAACCCAGACATGCACCAGTTGTTTTTGCTCTTCTACCTTTGTTGGGAAACACAACTAAAGTCTTACACATTTTCATTAACTGGACCAAAAGTTTGAGGCCTTTTGCTGAAGACACCCTCCTCTCGACGTACAGAAGGACTGCTGCCCTGGTTTAATCTGCAGTTCTCTTCAGCAGTTTTACCCGTTTTGTAACAAAACTTTGTGGTTTACGTTCCGAGTCGCTCCGCCTGGAGGACACAGACGGGCATTTTTGTGTGTTTGCATGAGGTGTTTCCAAACTGTTGCATATTTAATCTCATGCCTCGCGTGATTCACTGGCTTCATAAAAACAAGCAAAAAACAAACAAAAAAATAATAATAGGGGGAGCTATTTGGATTGCTGGGTGCTCCTCGGCTTTCTTCGAAGGGTCCTCAATGTGAACTTTGTGCGTTTTTTGTTGTTTTCTATAAATACGAGTCTGCAGAGTTTAGGAGAACGTAGGCACCACAATGTACAATGATGAAATGTAACTTTGATCTTCTAGACGTTTTTTTTTTTTTTTTTATTAACATGTGGCTGTGTGTACTGTTTTTTCTAGTTGACTATTAATGTATGATGTTGTGTATAAGTGGGGAAAAAAACTAGATTTTATTTCTTCTAACTGTACAGAGTATATGAAATGAGAGAGCTTGAGAAAAATAGACTGAAAAAACTTAGCTGGACTGAAGTCTAGTTATGTCGGGGGTGGAAATTCATTTCAAGTACATTGCTAAGGCTGCAAAATCCGTTGTCATTTCAATGTTCTCAAGATATTTCTTTTATTAACTAAAACTGACTTGTGGTAAAATGTTTTTGCTCCAAGATTTAAATTGGTTTAGTATTATTCGGACCAAAACACAATTAATTTATTTGCCTCTGAAGAAGGTACTTCATTTAAACTCAACTCACACTGTAACAAGTATTACTGTAACAATATTAGCATTTTAACAGGAAATAACCCTTCAACAAGTCAGAAAGGTGCATAAAAAAGGTGTGAGTGTGTGTGTTTGCTTTTTGTTTTCTGAGTTATGGTGGACTGTACAACCCTTAACCCAGACCCAGGAAAATCCAATCTGGACCAGACCACAACGAAGCAGAAATTTAAACTGAAGGCAGAGCTCCCTGCAGGCCACTGACCAGTAGCTGGAGAAATAACTGAAGACTTTGTGTAGATCTGAATCTTTACTACCATAAAAAGACTAACAATACCTTTTAAATTTATTGACCTGTAAAGATGTGTAAAAAGCCATGAAGCAACTAGATCTTTTATTGCAGTAGCATTATGATCTAATTAAACAAATTCCAATTTTGACTAGAGTAAATTTATTCAGAGGGAGAAAATGTTCCTCATCAAGAGATAATTTGTTTTTAATAAAATCATTGTCACCACTGTTAATGGCATCCATGAAGGTAAGCAAAAGATGCGGAAAAACTCCTTTCAGATTTATTTTCTGTTTTTGTTTTACATGTAAAGGCTTCAGTTTATCAAATAATGCTATGATATTGTGGATTAAAGGAAAAGGCTTACCAAACCAACCTGGCACTATGTGAAATAGTAATACTGCCTACTTACTGTAATCCTAACTGGCCACTTTGCTTTATTACGTTTGGTGAACTTTCACTTACCCGATTACTGAATGAGCTATAGAATCAAGACATTGAATAAGTAGAACCTATTTGATAATGTGAAGCAGGCAAAAAGCCTCATCAGTGACCAAACTTTGACTTAAAGAAATCCAAGACAGGTGAGAAACAGTCATTTACATCTACCAGTCTGCAAAGAGTTGCAAAGTCCCATTTAAAATACCTCAATGTTTTTTGTTTTTTTTTTCAAAGTTGCAACAAAAAACCCAGAGTAAAATTTAAAGCACTTTAAGACTTACTTGTCTCAACAATAAGACAGAGAGACTGGGCAAAAATTTTATTTATGGAAGAATTTCGAGGTAACTGCTGGCCAAAAGAAGCACAAAGACCTTACATTTGTTATAGAACATCTTAATGTTCTATAACAACATTATAAAATGTTGTTATAGATAAGACTTCGAGATAAATATTCTTTAGACTGAAGAGACCAAAATACTTTTCTGAACATGTGCTTCTTGTTACATCTGGTGCAAAACTATCAAGGCATTTCAAGAAAAAAAAATATTTCAAAAGAACAGTCAGACTAAAGGACATGTGATTTAAATAAGGCAGATGTCTGATTTTAAGTCAAAAGATGGTTGAAATTAAAAGGCTACTTGCTTAAATTTGCACATAACTACAATTGAAAAATAGTGGCATGTTTAAAACAACAGAAATATGGACCTGGTAGGCCAAACATAAGTTCATATTGCTGCAATAAAAACTGAGGGTGGCAAAAAAATCTCCATTCCTCACTATGGGGACATCCAGGAATTTTTTCAACGCGAGTATATGCTTTTCCCCATAAAATATAAATTTATTTACCAGTGGTGCCCATAAATTAGGAGGGTGCTGCAAAGCCTTATCAATAAACATTTATTCAAGCTATTACAAAGTTCTGATGGAAATTCCTTTATTTCCAGGAGGTTTCTCAAGAGTGCAGCTCAAATATTTGCTTTATCTTAACTGATTTAGTACATTAAGGTGAATATTTTGGTTCTGGGTTGATTTGTTACAGTTTGCCACAGACTATAACCATGTGTGTTAGCTCCTGTTTTTATGCTGGTTTTCCCACAGGTGACTGTACATAAACTAGACAGCTGGGATTAAAGTAGAGTGTGGAGAATGAGGGTGTGCTGTGTCCTCCCTTCTCTGTTATCACCTCTGATGGCTTACATTTATTTTGCATGATGTTACGTTTTCAGTGCTGTGGAGTTCACTGCTTAAAAACCTGAAGCAAAAGACAACAACCAAAATTTGTAGATCATTCATGGAACAATGTTGCTGTTGTTTTCTGCTGTTCTGGCAGTAGAACATAGCAAAACATGCTCCTCTAGTCAACAAAGGGTCATTTAGAATAATGTCAATGAAGTAAAACTCAAACATTCAATTTTATGCTGCATGTAGTCATCCTCCAGTTTTATGTGGAACATGAAAAAACAATAAATTGGGGATTTTCACAAGTAGTATGCTGCTTTTTACACTTAACGTTATTGAATGCCTGTTCTAAAAATCCAATCAGAACAACTAAGACCGTTGACGGCAACAAAACATCCCTGCAGAGCTATCAACCCAAATAGAGAGGCTGCTGCCAAAAACAGCAGTTCAAAAAAAGTGTCCATTCAATATACTTTCATTCCAATATTTGTCACTGGAATGAGATAAGACCATTTCGAGTTAGAGTAGGAGTTTTAGAGTAAAAATGATGCAATAGCAAGCAACAACCAGCATTGAGCTAGGTTGGTTCAAACAAAAGTTCCTTGCTCATCTTTACAGGACCCTGTGTTCTTGCAGCTGAAATATTTTTCAAACTGTCGTAAATCACTGTAAATTTGATTTCTACTGATAGGCGTCATCTGCCAAGCCAAGGTATCTCTCTCCTAACCCTCCTGTACACACCTCATTAGCGATGACAAACAGGCAACAGCAAGGTTTTCTTTCTCAAAACTACTAAAAGATCTTGTACGGAACAAAAAGACATGCAATACAGGAAGTGTAAACTGTAATGTTAAAAGAAACATATACCAAATATGCTAACCTTATTTTTTCTTTACATTTATCCAAAGTGACTTACAAGGGAGGATCAACAATGCAATTCATAACAAAAGCTAACAAGTTAGCTGTACATCCCTGCTAGAGTTGGCAGGTATGTAAAGAGTATAGGAGCAACCACTGCTAATGTCACTTTCAAAATAAGGTCTGTCAATTTTTCAAAGCATCCTATTTAGCATAAATATAATCTTTTTCATCCAGATTTTGAATCTCAGTATGTGCAAGGGGTAATAAGGTGAGTGATTTCAAGAGAAAGTGACAGTGAACCATGAGTTTAAATGCTATATGCATAAAGCAAAATCTGCCTGCTTAAGAATGTTTAGTTGGCACAGAGTTGAGGAGGAGTCAATGTGATCTTTTCCTGTCAATAACGGCCCTGGACAGTAAGGGTCATCCTGATAAGAAGCCCCAGTGTCTCAAGTCAGAAATGTAAACACTCAAGGTTCCCAAGACAAGGAATAATTGCCAATGTGGCATTCACTTTTTATATAACTACATGAGAAACACTTTTAAATTTAAACTGACTTTGTGTAATGTCAGTTGATCTTGATCAAGCTTGAATTTATTCTAACAGTTTCATAAGAATATGTTCTTTATTAAAACACAATGACTGACTAGTCTTTTTAAATGGTTAACAGTTTATAAAAAATAATAATTGAACTTTGGAAAAGTAAAGAGCTGAGGAAACCTTGTGGCATTTTTAGTAGAGAAGCACCACTGAAAAATGGGACACGCACTACAGTTATCCATGCAAAGTAATAATAATCATGTTGTGCTATGCAAATGCTTTGTCTGTGCTCATGAAGATATAGATATCACATACAGCGCATGCCATATCTGAAACCCTCACAAGGTGATCAGGCAATCATCAAGTTTAAAAAAAAGAAAAAAGAGAGATGACACTAGTGCAAAAAGTTATTTACTCTGTCCTTATAACACACACCACATTTTACACCCTTCATCCCAATCAATTTGGAGGAACATTGTACCTCACAAGAATTGATTTTCTGCTAAATGTTTTTCTCCCAACGTGTGACTCCCAAAAAAATGTTTTTAGATTTTCCAGTATGTGGTAAGCAAGACGTGTAACAGTCCAGGGCACTCCAATAACTTAACAATCTTAATACAACTAAAACACAAACAGTATAAGAATAGGATTAAACAGAAATAAGCACTTCACTTCAGACAAATATAAGCAATTTTTGAAATCTTACATAGAAACCAGGCTAAATAAAATAAATTACACAGTAATAATTAATCAAAGGTTAAGATATTTCAAAGAGAAATGGTGAAGTAGACTTTTTTATTTACTGTTTTAAAACTTTTATCTACATTTAGCTGGATTGAAAATGTTACAAGGACCTGTAACATTTTCAATCCAATGCTGACATTTTTGCCCCCACTCCTACTAAATAAAATGTGTCCTGGAAGTAAAGAAACAACGAAGGAGCGTAGGAAGGAAAGAGGGGAAATGAGACAAACAAACAAAGAAGGGCAGAAGAGATTATATGAGGCAAAAAATGAAGAACACAGTTTTAAAATACTAAGGTCAGGTTTTGTACTTTTCCAGGTAACACTGTATCTCGTAGTTACTTTTCCTGATCTGATTCAGCTTTAGTCGTCTCTTGGTTGCAGCACCTCCTTTGGCCACTAGGTTTCCCATCGGCCTATCAACGCTCTCCTCGGCGCTTACGACAAAGTCGGGAAGCAGCAAGCTGCTCGCTTTGTTTTGTTTTGGTAGTAGGAGTTGGAGGAGCAGAGGAAGGCCGACAGACAGAAGTCCTCGTGGGGCAGACCTGCTCGCTAAATGGGGAGAGCTAAATCGGGGATGGAAGATGACGAACCGATAGCTGACGCCTGCGAGATGCCGAGCTTTATAAGCGATTTCGAAGAGGGAAGGGGGAAATTGTCCCGCAACCAGCCGACAGGAACTTCCATCACGGACGGTGAAGTTGAGGTGCCAGTAGGGGGCCTGAGCCGATCTGTCATCCGTTCAAACTCCCGCTTGTCCCTCGACGGAGGCGACGGGAGGACGTGGAAGAGGAGAGGCGAGGGAGAGAGGGATGCGGAGGGCAACAACAACAACAACTGCAACGGCGGAGGAGTCGGAGCAGCAGGGAGGAGGAGGAGGGCGAGCGCTGTGGAGGTGCTGAGGAGGAATTTCGGTGATACCAAGTCGCCCTCTCGCTGTTTCAGTGCAAAAAGTCGGATGCAGAGCGGAGTGGAACATGGAGCCGGCGGAGAAAGTGGTAATAACGACTGTAAGGACGTGGATGGAGCAGAATGTGGTGAGTGTCCAAAGTCGGACGTAGAGACGGGAGGAGCCGGTGATAAAAACGAGCTGCCTTCAAACGAGTTGACGACTTCAGATGTTACAGGAGTTAAATATTTAACGGTCAGAGAGAAGTGCCACCCTAAAACTGAAGACGACAGCAACGCTGTGACTTTAAGTGAGTCGCTTAGTGCCAAAGAGCACGTTTACTGTACGGTATACTGCATTGCCAACGAGACTCATCGGACAGATGCTGAAATCACGGACCGCTACGATGACGCTGTCACATCGGGCGAAACAGAAACAGACTTGGAGACCGTAACGGTGGGGGACCAGGGCACCGAACCGGTGCTGTACACGCTGGATGACCTGGTGGACCCGTTCGGGGACATATCCCACCGCCTGGATAGGGTGCAGGCCGGTGCGGAGAGTCACATAGAGGATTGCCGGGTGTGCCTGGAGGAGAAACCCATCGCATCCCTGCCCTGCTGCGGGAAGGCCTTGTGTGAGGAGTGTCTGAAAGTCTACGTCAGCTCCCTGGTTGGTGTTCTAGTAGTGGCGTTTATTTCTTGAGCCCATTATTCTGCACCCGGTCATACAAGTCCAGCTCAGTAAATTAAAATATAATCAGATACCTAACTCGTTTCTCACGGTCAAGTCAAAGAGTACAAGTATTTGTTGTGCTCAGGATGACTTATTAACAGATACAACTTTATTGTCCACCAAGGTGGAAATTTTCCTTCGGGTCTCCAACCGTAAAATGAAAAACATTCATATAGTCACAGTATCAACTATTTCTACATAGAATAAAACACTTTCCTTAAGGATTTTTTTTCCCGATGTATTGGTCACAAATGAAAACAAAACATTCATTTTCTTAAATAACATAAATGGGGACAAGGCCACTGAAATAGGATATTTAATACAGAAATACACAATAATTCAATAATGAGAAGGACTTTTGTGTAGCAGATAGTCACTGACACACTCCACAAGGAAGGAAAGCGGAAAAAGATGCCTTTTCACAGAGTACTTTATCCTAGCATATTAATAGAAAGTAGAGTGGAAGGAAAAAGTGTGGTTGAAAATGTGTACAAGTATCACAGGCATTGTGAAGCAAAGCCATTCATTATTTTTAGGGAGAGTCACAAGTTGTGAATTGCAGCTGGAGTCAGTGTTTTTTTTGTAGAGCCACTACACAAAGATGTATTCTGGATATGTGCTACTACCGCCTTGGGGTAAAGGCACTCCTGAACAAGTTATACAATTAAATGTTTTGCCTTGGGTGTGGAGATAAAGTACTGGACTGTTACTTAGTGGCCCAAACTTTTCTTTTCAGATGAAAGCAAATTTTGCATTCCATTTGGAAAGGAAGGTCATGGAGTCAGGAGGAACAGTGGAGAGTCACAGAATCTGACATTTTGTTGCATCTTAGTTGCGCCACATGCTTATCATCTCCATGCTGTGCTGATACAGCAGGTCCTGCACAAAGAGCATGTGTTTGCACACATTACTTATGTAAAATGCATTTTACATAAGTAATGTAAAATGCTTCTTGTATTTTACATTTTTTAAATTTTCAGAAGGCTGCTATTTTTGTTTTTAAAATACCCATTTAAACAAGTGGTCTTATGTAATATTGGAATTTTCTGAGAAAAAAGTATTTGGGATTTTCAAAAGCTGTAAAACAGAAACATCAAAATTTAAACTCTTGAAGTACATCAATTTGTGGAAAAATTAATGTACGTGACATATGAGTTTGCCTCTGGATTTTATTATCGCAACAATAATTTAATGATATTAGCATTTTTGGAACTGCGCCTGTCTACAAGTATTTATGTACCAGTACAATTACACAATATTGAGTTCATGAGAATAAGATAAGCTCACGATATTTTTTTTATCAACTTCAAAGACATACATTATTTTCTCTTATTTTTTGAGAATAGTATGAATGCATTCATTTTATTTTCAACAGTATTTTCAGACAGTGCTTCTAGAGTCCATAATCATTGTAGAATAATTCAGCCAAAGGGATTGTAATACAGCGCAGCAGGCCTGACTTATCGATGTAACTTCAGGTTCTATTCTAGACTTTGGTTACTTCACTTCCTACATACAGTGTGGTCATTTATGCAGGAAACCTAATATGCTCTGGGGCAGGCTAGGTTTCCAGATTAGAGGTCAAGAGCATTACGCACATCTCTCAATCAATACGCTGTGAGCAGTGAAAGGTGAAAGAGATGATAATGCAAAAAACAAAATTTCCCTTTTTGTTCTCAAAGAGTTATTGGGTCTATAAGCAGAGCTCATTACTATGTAGCTAAAACAGAGACCAGTTCCTCTGAAGTTTGGTACTGTTAGAAGCTGAAGATCAAGAAGTAAAATCAAGGACTTTATACTGTTAAAATTTCTATTTCTGGACATATCTATATTTATCTAAATTTAAAAGTAGAACGTGTCATACTCTTCAAATGGTGGTCTTTGTACATTTGTGTTAAAATCACAAATCACCTATAACACCTTTTATGTGACACTGCAGAAACTGAACTTAGACATTTATCATATCCCCACCAACTCAAATGAGTCATTTTTACCTTAAAACATTGCTGCACAAATAACACAGTGGCACCTGCAGTGTGTAAAGTAAACAACAACAAAAAAAACATGCAAATACAAAACATTAGACACATTCATGCTTGGATCATTTGACTGCAGTATTAGTATGTTTTTTATTATGTGTATTTGTTAGCTTTTCATGTTGATTACTTCCTCCACGCTTCTCCTTTGTGATTGGTCCTTTCTTTGCCAGCTGCTCCTGTTTTCCAAGCACACATCCCTGTGTTGTCCTGCAGCATAGACGGCTAGCTTGGCGATTCATCTGAAAACACAGTTTTCAATGTTAGGGTTAGTTACGGTGGATCTTTTAAGAAAAACCTGAACATGTTGAACCTGCGATGTTGAATAGGAACTGTGTTTGATCTATTTTTGAATCTAGCCTCAATTTAAGATTATATCTATGCCAATAAAACATTAAAGAAGATTGCTTAAATTGTGTTCTGGTAAGAGTAGAGTAATGCTGTCCCAATTTGTTTAAAAATAATAAGGTATTCCTTAAATTAGCACCAAATGAAAATCTTATTAACAGAGCGACGCACTGGTTGAGCCATATTGTCCATATCCATATTGTGATGGGTTCTGATGGCGGTTGAGCATCTGCTCCTGGATAGGTATGGAAAAGGAGGGTTGCTGTCGCCTATCTTAGATACAGTCACTTCTGAGAAGTATCCAGCAGCTGGTTGATGAGTCTTAGAGCACGTTCTTTTTTGTCACGCTTTCATACGCCATATTTAGCATCCCAGAGGCATTTGAGTCCGGCCTCCAGTTTTGGGAAATTCACCAGAAGCTGACCCCACTTGTTTAAAATACTTAATAGAATATCTAGATTAAGAGGTCGACCTAAGATGTTCACTATTAACTAACAAGCGGAGGACTGTGTTATGAAATGTTAACTAAGAAGTTAGAAGTCAGCACCTGAAGGTCTCTTTGTCTTGTGACAAATACATATTTTGTGAATCTAGGTCAAGACACCAGAAGAAGCTCAAACAGTTTATATAACAGCCGACTTTGGAAACTGTGGAGCGTATTCAGATCCTGGCTCCAAATGGTTTGCTTTTATTCTGAAGTACATCATCTGATGCTGTTAACACTTTAACAAAGCGACAGATGAGGGCCCATCCTCTTCTAGATTACTTCCTAAAGACACGTCTTCTTTGTAGATGCCGGGAATATTTTTGTTGGCACACCAGCAGAACTATTTTTCCAGTAATTTAGTGTGATAAATCAAGCATATTTATAACCGACAGGTGAAAATTCACTTCCTTTAATAAGCATTTTACAGAAGAATCAGAATCTGCTCTTACTTTAGACCTCTTTGGATGGATTATTTTTGTTCTTAAAGCCTCCTTCCTGTCATGAGATGGTATCTTCTAAACACTTTCCCTGGTTCAATAAACATTTATGCAGCTTCCCAGATCACTCAGGCCGCATGGAAGTTGCAACCGTTGCTCTAATCTGCTTTAATCTGTTTATGTAAAACTATTTAATCAGTCATTTGAAGTAGATTTTGTCTGCTGTTGTGCTACTTTGATAACAGGTCGTGAATAATAGTACAGTCACAGCCAAAGGTGCACCATCTGATAAGCAAGCCAAACATGAAAATGGTCATGAAAAAACTTGCCTGGAGGCAGTGTTCTTATTCTGGTGAATGGACTGCGGGCTGATTTTAGCACACAGGCCTGGTGTCGAGCATATAGAGTAAGCATTATGTCAGAGAGGGTTGGTGGAGAAGGGGTCGTGCTGGTTTAGCTCCAAAACCATGTTTCAACAGTGATTAAAGTTGCAAAATACTTGCTATTTTTTAGCCACTTCGTAACGGTGGAAAATTTTTAGCGAATACATATTCAGTAATATCTTACCACACAACAAATTGCTCATTATCAGTGGTTATCAAGCAAAGATGAAGCCAAGTGAAAAAAGAAAACTATGTGGAAAATTTTTTTACCTACTGTCACAGCCAGACCCAATTGATCAGATGAATTTGCCATCAACAATTACATCAAATGCAGAAGCTTTAACAGTTTGCTTCTTTGGCGCATACTGTGTATGGTAACACAGTTTTAAAATGGAAAATCATCCGAATTAACATAAGAGATTTTTTCTAACCACTAAAATCAGTCAGTTGCATCATTCCCAAGGAATTTCTAGTTTATTATTCTGGAGTTAGACAGATTATTAACTACAGGCAATCTTTTAATACAGCTATCAGTCTTTTAAAAGCAGACATCCCATTAAATCCATACCAAAGCCCAGATAAAGTGAAAAAATGCCACAAGTGCTTAATTTTAGACTGTAAGGCACATTAAATGTTACAGTTCATCACAATACAATAACAAAGACTGGAGAATACATTCCTGTTTAAGATGAGATAAAACTATCTTTTTCTTATCCAAAGAAAATTTTACCTGGTGCAGGCACTTAGGTACAAAATCCATAACCATTAACTACATTTGCATTTAGAACCAAGGTTTGCGCATAATATCAAATGTTTACCTTTTTTTAGCAACTATGAGCTCGACTGTGTAATATCCTAAACAAACCTCCCAACAGAAGTGTTGCAATGGCCCAGTCAAAGTCAAAACCACAGAAATGCTGTGTCGGAACTAAAGAGAACTAGTCATAAACAGATACTTGAGAAACTCGATGTACCAAATAAGTTTGGGACAAAATTCCTCCCTAATGGGGGTGAACTGATGAAGTCATGCAGAAAACAGCAGCTTGAAACTATGACTGCTAAAGGTTAACGTTAAGACCTGCTGAATTCTTGGAGGCGATTGATTTCCACTCGCAGCTTTTTGTTTTGAGCTTTGCTTTTGTTCAATAAATAATCCTAATGGGAAATATGTTGTGTAAGGTTGGGGTTGGATTTAGCTAAAAATAACTCAGCTCCATTCTTGTGTGAAATGAGAGGCTACGAGAGGGGTCACTGTAGGTTAAATGTCAATTTTATTTAACATCGGATCAAGCAGAGCCCTGTTGGAAGTCGCACAATAAAAATGCCTTTCCAGGAATCAGAATCTATTTCAGGAGTCAAACGGATCTTATCGATATTTCTGGTTGCAGCATATTATGTTGACCTAGTTTGATTCATGCCGTTGATGCAAAATATTTAGCACCCGTTATCTAAGGCTGAACACATTCGGCCTCATATCACACTGTCCACACAATAATGTGGCGCGTGTTTGTGAGAAGAAACCCGTCGAACCAGTCCCACCAGGCAGTGCCCTGTTGTATTTGAAAACAAACGACACGGCTTTCAGGCCTGCAAGGATAGAGGTTCATAGTCAGTAAATGGTGCTTATTATGTGCATGAGCTTGCATGTGTGTGTGTATGTGTGTGTCTCTCTGTGTGTATGTACTTATGCACAGGTTCCAAAGCAAACATTTAGCATGGCTCCATGAAAGGCTGCAGGTATTTTCTGAGAACCACAATCTCCAGGGGGCTTGATGGACAAGTGTAAGAAGCCAGGCAGGTTGATAAAAAAGAATATCATTCACAAAAAAAAGAATGGACATAGGAATGATTAGATCCTCTAAGATGGATAAAAGGCAGCAGGGCAGTAAGTGATAAAGGACTGATGAAGACCTGATTCCCCTACTTTTGATCTTCACTGTTGGGTCATAGGATAAGATTACTGTTCCTTGCTAATATCAGGTTTGGTAAGTTGATTTGCAGTGGTACCATGCTTTTTCAATTTTTGGAAGATGGGATTTCAGGATAGTCTTTAAGATTTTAGTTTGAGATATTGATCTGGTGTGTTGTTTTTATTTTAATGATGCCGTTTGTCCACCAGAGTTCTGTAAAGGTGCATTCACATCAGTCCTATTTAGTTTGCTTTAATCAAACTCTAGGTAGACTGCCTAGAAAATCTATTTTGTTTGGGGATGTGTTAATGCGCAATCAAACTCTAATTTGGTCCAAACAAAAAACTGTGGTCTGACTACAAATCTAGGTCTCAGTTCGATTAAAGTGAACTCTGTTGCTGTTCGAATGCACGTTTGAATGCCAAACGGGTGAAGACCACTCCAAAAACAGGAAGTGGACTATGGCAGAGGGCATAATGAGTAAAAACAACCAAAGCAAACATGAGTCTGGCTCTAAGAAGAGAAATGGTTTGTGGTCTTCTACCAATGTCTAAACAGAAATCCTACAACCATTGACATCTGACACTTCTCTATTTTTGCTTAGATTTCATGAAGAAGGAAATTGTGCTCTTTTCTTCTTCTGAGATTCCTGTGTTGTTTTCTAAAGTAGTTCTTGATGCAGTGGCACCGCAGGGTTTTGGGTTTTTGGTTGATTTGCTCCAGCTGAAAACAAATGTTGCAATTTTGGTCATCAATCGAACTGCAGCTTTCGGCCTATCAGGCGTGGAAGCACCTAAGAAACCTCTGAGGCCTTCACAGAACAATTACACACAGTCGTATTAATAATTAGGCAATCTCTGTAAATTATTTTTTTTGGATTCAGTTTTAGATTTAGATTTTTTTTAGGGGTCTCATAATACAAAAGTACACACGTATGGAAAAATTATGCATCAAACTCCACTTGGTGCTGATAATCTCATGAAAAATGAAAAAAAAAAAAGTTAAAAAGTTCTAGTGGTATGAATAGTTTTTTATACCTGTGCCTGTCTGACTATAATATTTATCAACTCCAGTGCATTAAATTATTAAAAATAATAATTCCAGCAGATTTTGTAGTAAAGCACACTAAAACATCAAACCTCACATTTGTGTATTTTTATCTTCCACGCTGTTTCATTCACCATGCCACTTATCTACTTTGCACTCCTATTCTGGGGTAAATTATTCACTAGGTTTTGTGAATTCATTCAGCATGGAGAAGCTTCCTAGTCAGACAACCCCACAGTGGCCAAACCTTCACACTCATACACTGGAGAACAGCTGATGCTGCAGAAAAGAACAGACGTGTTGCTTCTCATTGAAATTTGCAGCTCATTTTTTTTATTATTATTTTATTTATTTCAGGTGAAGGAGGGCAATGTTGTCATCAACTGTCCAATCACGGAGTGTACGGGCACCCTGGAGGAGGGATTAATAATTTCCCACTTGAGCAGGGAAGGGGTGGTAAAGTACCGCTACTTTTTGCAGCTAAGTCAGCTGGACTCGAGCACAAAACCCTGTCCCCAGTGCAGCCACTTCACCTCTCTGAAGGAAAGCAGCACAAACCGCAACGACCACAAATACAAGGTAAGATTGCACGCTCGCCTTTGACTGCTAAATAGAGAAAAAACAAGCAAGAAGGTATGTCTGCGTTCAGAGACCTGTGCGGCAGGCTTTTGTCACTTCTAACGGTCACCAGGAAATGACTCCAGTGGATTTGATTGTGTTTCTGTCCACATCAGGCATTAACATACATTGACAGGTCTGTTTTTCCGGTCTAATTGCCAGTTAGCTTGCATTTCCACCTGCCTCCAATGCCACTTGTTGTCACTTGTGTGCTGCATGTGAGCAACAAACAGGATATCAGTGTATCTAATATATGGTTTCAATCTAATATCTTAGTAAGCAAGGTAGCAAAACCCAGAAATCTCTTTCTTGAGGATGTTAAAACATTCTGTGGATGAGGTGATGCATAGTTAGGGAGTTTCAGATCTGCAATGTGATCTCCACCCAGTGGGACTTGACTATCCTGATTAGCTCCCTTGAATCACCTCCATTAACCAATGCAGATGAGCAGCAACTCCCATGTGATGACTTCATCTCTAAGCCCAAGACTAAATACCCTACAAGAAAGTTCGTTGGATCTGCTTGTGCCGGGACTTTGCTCTGCCATTTAATGATCAATATATCAACACTAAAAGTGAGCACTGGGATGTCAAAGAATGAAAGAAACTATAAGTAACCACCTCTAGGTGTATCATAATTATAATGTGCTTGGTTGTTTTCAATGACTTCCCTTCTGTTGTAATCCCTTTCAGTACAACCATTTGTCTCTTTAAAATTGTTTCATCGTCCTGCTTTCCTGCCGTAGATCCAGTGCATCAGCTGCCAGTTTGTGTGGTGTTTTAAATGCCACGCGCCCTGGCATGATGGAATCAAGTGTCGCGACTACATTCAAGGGGACAAGCTGCTACGAACCTGGGCGAGTGTCATCGAGCATGGGCAGAGGAACGCCCAGAAGTGTCCACGGTGCAAGGTAATAGCTCAGAGCAGTGTTTTGGGTTGTAGCTCTCATGCTGATTTTGCATGGTAGGCTGGATCCGGCTGCCGCATCGGTTGGGAAGTTGATTGATGAAACGTGGGAGTGATATAGAACGAACGAATCATTAAAGGTTTGGAAGCATGAAAACTGGGATGGGATGATGGATGAACTGCTGGTGGGAGGAGCACATGTGGAACAGATGAGTAACGATGCACACATGGGTCTCCTACGTCGAAAATCGGATTCTGCTGCATTAGAGTTATGGTATTATCTGTACAGCATCTTGTCTCTTGATTCAAATTTGGTTAAGTAGGTTTTTTTTTTTTTTTTTATTCGTATCTTCTCTTTAGATCCACATCCAGCGAACAGAGGGATGTGATCACATGGCCTGTTCCCAGTGTGGCACTAACTTCTGTTACCGCTGTGGAGAGCGTTACCGAAGCCTCAGGTTCCATTCTCTCTGCTGCTTTTCACTCTGGCTGCTCCCTTTGTCCGTTATCCACTTTCTGAGTCCATCTTTCGCGATCTTGCGACAGATTCTTCGGGGACCACAATTCCAACCTCAGTGTGTTTGGCTGCAAGTACCGATTCTTCCCTGATAGGCCCCATGTCAGGCGGCTACTTAGAGGCTCTGTCTTTGGTGAGTATTTATTTTGCTATTTTAAACTCTTCGTTGCTCTTGTCAACTACAACTACACAAATAGTTTATTGAAATTTTTCTCAGGTCATACACCATAATAAACCCACTCCTCTTTACCCAGTCAAATCGGGAGAGGGCTGTAATCATAAAAAATAAAAAAATTTGCTCATAGAATTTCAACCCCTACATTTACATAGACAAAACAAAGGGACACATGGCACTTTTTTTTTTTTGCGTTTAATCTTTTTCTGGTATTTCATAGAATTGCATTTTTAAACTGTATAATAAGTGTTACTTTTTAGTTATTGCTACAGAAGCTTTTCACAGCAGTGTGCAGGAATTTTGTCTCATTCTTTGTGACGGAATTAGAATAACTGAGTCAGGTTAGGAAGCTCTGTTGAATTGAATTATATTTATATTGGTATGGACATTATTTTGGTATGGACATTTTCACACATATCATACACTTTACTGCTAACTAAAAAGCTAGCTACACTAAATGTAATGTAAAATATGATTCATAAACATTAGCTCGGCTTACTCTGAAGTGCAATACCAACTTGATTTTTAACAGAAGCTAATGCTAAACACTAAATTCAACTATATTGATAATCACCATGTGACAGGGACGCAACATCTTCTACAGCATAGCTTATCACCCTCAACAGGGTCAAATTGTTATTGCACATATGTCTGTGTTTGCACTTCAGGAAATAATTATTTGGAACTGATGTTTTGCTCATTGTTTCAGTTCTATAGTTGAGTATTGCTAGCGTTAACTTTGTTGCTGATTTTGCATAATTGACCTCTGTAGGGCATCGGTTGAAAAGGTTGAACCAACAGTGGATGAAAACTTGTAAAAGTAACAGTCCCATAATTGTTTTATTTATTTGATAAATAAAACATCATCATGTAAAGTGTAGTGCATGTACTAAATATCTGATTTCAGTTGTAAATGACCTGCAACCTCACGCAAAGTCACACTGGCATTGAAGTTAAACGTTTCTCCAGCCACTGCCAAAAGCCACTGAGCTGAACGTCTTATGATCCTGTGCTGAAAGCAAGCAGATAAACAAATTGTTTTTAGCAATTAGCATGTCTTTGCTCAAGCTGATCAAGGCCGATTCTAGTCACCAGTCGTGCAATCTGGTCTTTCTTACTGCCCATAATTTACAGAAAACATAGAAACCTATGTTGTATATTCTTTAAAATACACAAACAATCTGACAGTCGGACAATCTTGCAACATAGTAGATAGGGTAAAATCTGTCTGCAACAATATTATTTAAATAAAGCCCAAAGTTTTAGCAGCATAGAGTACATTTACCTTACTTTAATGGTATGTTCGCCCATTTTTTCATACTTAACACAATTTTGTCTTAATCTATTAGATTTAGCGCAATAGTTATAAGTATGCAAATGTATATCAAATATATCAGATCAGAACTTTGCCAATATTGATTTAAACATTACTTTAAACCTTCAACTATCGTTTGACTTGCCTTTTGTGGCATGTCTTGCCGGTTTTTAATGAAAACAATGTGACATTTTGCTTTAAAGTTCTCAGATATAACTTGTGTTCCTCACTGCACCACCCGCATAGCTTTCTGTCCTGAACCAGAGAAGATCTTGCTTGATTCTGTCTTAGTTATGATAATTAACAGTTATCAGATCTTTGAAGCAGCGAGACTCGGAGAAGCTGGAATCCTGACACGATTTTCTTGAACTCTCCAAGAAAAATGCACAGTTATCTCAGCGGGTGGCCGCCAGTTTTACCCCATAACAGGAGTCATTTGCACATTGCAGCTCTGATTTTGGATTTAATGAGAAGGCAGAGCCTTTTGTTGGTGTTGCAGTAACCTTGTTTCCTTTCTCCTTCTTCTCTCTTTGCAGCTGCTAAATCGCTGTTAGCTCCGCTGGTCTTCGTGCTGATGATAGTAGTCGGAGCTCTCGCTCTGGTGATAGGTAACACAGCTGCACACATGAACACACGTGCACCGGCCAAACACTTCCTCGCTAAATGCCTCATGTGACTAAGAGAAGCATAACGCTTTCTTAGTGTAGCAAAGCAGCTGCTCTGCACAGGGGAGGCTGAAGTTGTAGATTCAAACTGCAACTAGCCTCTGATGACGATGGTTTCCTTGGGTTGCATTTACATCATCATCGACAGAGATGACACTGACTCATTCGTCGGGGTGCACTGGGAGCTATCTATGCTTCAGGTGAACTGTAATTAGTGTTAATCTTTTTACTCTGTTGGTAAATCTGACAGATGATCTTCTGAACACTAATGTGCTTTGATAGAAGATTTATATTTGCTTTAATCCAATCAGTTTTGCGCTGCTGTCTTTCTACTTTTCAGCTCAATTAATTTTTCGTCTGCGGGATAATCATGAGTGTGGAATAACCAAATTAATACCTTATAATTACATGTTCATGTCATTTAAAAAACGTGTATCTTTATATTCCTATATATGGTGCGGCTGGGAAAGTATTTGCCCCAATTATACGTATCACACATAAAATTAATACCTAACCAGTCCTAAAAATTATGATTTGATTTATTTTAAACAACTTTTAACTATGCTAAGCTTTCCAAACCAACCTGGTGTTGTGAGGTCACTTAAAAGAACATGTCTGACAACATGAAAATCTCAAAAAGCAACATATCATGGCACACCAGAATTCAAGAGCAGATTCCAGTCAGACAGGAAAGGGCGACAAAACTATTCCCGAGGTTTTGAAACTTGGAAATAGATCCATTATCCACAAATGGAGAATATGTGGAACGTCGATAAACCATCTCAGGAGTGGCCAGCCTGTAAGAATTACTCCCAGAGAGCATTGATAACTCATCCAGGAGGTCACAAAAGAACCCAGAACAACACCCGACCTCACTTTCCTCAGTTTAGGTCAGTGTTCATGATTCAGCAGTAAGAAAGCGCGAAAGATTTCCAAGGAGAAAACCACAGCTGACCAAAACAGCTGTGGTTTTGGCTCATCTTAAATTTGCTGGAGACATCTAGATCATCCCCAAGACTTGAGAAAATATTTCCCGCCAACTCACGAGACAAAAGTGCATCCTGTTAAAAACTAAACTAAGCTAAAACAGCATTTCAGAAGTCGAAAATAAAAACATAAAGTCAAACATGGTGGTGGCAGTGTGATGGTGTGGAGCGCTGTACCATAAAATCCTGAAGGAGATTGTCCAGCCATCAGTTTGTGACCCAAATCTCAAACCCCCTTCGGTTATGCAGCCGTTTCGATTTGGGTAGTTTTTTTTTTTTCTCTTAATAAAGTAAATCGTCATTTAAAAACTAACTTTTGTATTTCATCAGTCTGATATTAAAAACAGAAGAATTTTTTTAGAAGGCAAAGGCTTTTTCACACCATATCTATACTAATTGGAAAATGGCAATTCTCTTCCATTCTCTGTAGGTTTGTTCATTTTCCCCGTCTACTACTTTTGTAAAAAGAGGAAGAAGGAGCAGGAGCAGCAAACCCGAGGCTCCGGGCGCTGGATCTAGCCCCCTCTTTTCCGAGAAAAGGCCGACACCCACATCTCCTCAGGGACAGATGCGCCAGCCGAGAAAACTCAGAAGAGTCAGACTTCACAAAACACACACGGGCTGTTGGAGTGGTACTTTCTTGGAGCGGAGTGAGCCCTTGACAATTGCACACCAACACATGGAGTTTATTTATATTGCATGAGACCGCTGTTGAAATATGAAGGCTGGATGTCGAAGCAGAAGAGCAACCCAAATCTATTTGGACTGAATTATGAGGCAACAAGAGCATTGTCACATAGTAAAGAAAGAATTGTGGTCAGGTTATAGCACACGCTCTCCACGTTTGTTTTTATTATTATTATTTTGCCTCAGATTTAATGACAAATAACACAATCCAAATCGAAAAACGAAGTTTTTATGTTTGAAGGAGGCTTTGGGGAGTTTTGGATAAACAAACTTTCCATACACTCTTCATGGGGATAAATGCCGTCATTAATTCTGGGCTTTGAAAACGCATTTGTAGAGTTCTCAGGTTGTGAAGCAGCCCAACTATTGGCTTAATTCTGGCCCTTTTTTTCATATCAGGAAAAGGTTTTATAATCAGATGAGGCAGAGACTGAGCTGTCCGGTCTTAATTATAAGAAGGGTCTTTGGAGAATTCAGGATGAGGCTTGTAAACCTCTGGACTGGTAAAAGAACAATTCACAATCATTATTAAAGGCCTATCATTAATATTACATGCAGGACAGTGACGATTGTATGTAAACGTCTGACCAGAGCCGTTGGAGAGCAGCAGATACAGGACAGACAAGTTATTCTCAATGCGCTTCTTCATTTTTCGCTAATCTAGTCAGGACCGAAAAGTTTTCACTGCGATTTTGAGTCTCACACTCAGGAAGATGATGTGAAAAAAAATCTAGTGATACATGAGATAAATTTGGATCATAATTTCTCGCTATAAGGTCTGAAAATCAGTCGGGTGTGTGCCCCCAGTTCTAGAAATTGAGGTTGAGTCCTAATGAAACGCTGAAAGCAGCAACCCCCTTCCGCCTGGTTTGTGTTCTGACACTCCGTCTGTCTTTCCATCCCTGTTTTTGGCTCTGATACCAGACGTCATCCATTCTCCGCCTGCTTTCCGTGTCATCAAAAACAGCTACCAAAAAAAAAAAAGGCAGCTGTGCCAAAACAAAATGCTGAATGTGGTGCAACATACAATTGATCTGGTCGCCGTGTTGTTTTGTTATCTTTTAGGGTTTAGCATGTTTTGTACTGTTGCTCTCCTGCCATCCCATTCATGCTGTCTGAATTTTTTCACATTTTCTCATGTTACCAAACATTAAGGAAAAGAAAATGATAGATGGTTGTAGTTTAACAAAAAAAAACTTGTGAAAGGTGTGACATGCATTTAAAGTCTACTTTATCAGGCTGTAATACAACAGATTGTCTTCAGTCAGAGGCTTCTTCCGATCTGCTGTAATACAGACTGCTTCAAGAGATCCTTCCTGCCCACAGCCATCATCATCTACAATAAATCTCTGGAGAAACATAGATAATATGAGTCATAACATTCATTTTTCTTTTGAAATTAATTATTTTATTTATATTAATTGACACTGTATTTTACTTAGTGGTATCAGACTGAATGGGCTAAAAGCAAATGTCTGACGCCTTTTTCAGATTTTTTTTATACATTGCTGTCTTCTTAACTCAAACTCGGCTACCAGATGCTTGGTGCGGGTCTATCCCATAAAATCAAAATAATTTAGCTTGACAAAATGTTAAAAAGTTCAATGGTTCTGTAGTTATAGCTGTGCCTCCTGGGGAGACAAACTTAAAGGGCGAAATGTCAGTTTAGTGCAGATGAAAAAGTGCAGAGAATGATTTAAAAAAAAAAAATACTGCCCTTTCTATTTACCTTGTGCAGCCTGGGTAGTGCTTTATCAATGAGTTCAACAGGGTTTTGTATAGCGTTATTATTTCTAAGATAGTCAGATTTCATAGTTTATAAGATGTGATCCAGAAGGACTGGTTCTTTTTATGAACCTGAAATATTTTTTTTTAACTTTGAAGGAAGAATGTAAGTCTCTGCCAGGGAATCGATTTCGAAAGGTTTAAAGGTCAGTTGACGGACTCCTATTGCAAGCTTCTCTCTGAATTTTAAGGAAGTTTTATTATTATTAAAAAAAAAGAAAGGTTAACCATCTTTATGCTCCTAAGCTTTGGGTTTCTATGAACACCAAATTTGGAGTTATTCATGCCTATCCTTTTAACGATCTGCTTTTGTTTCCTTGCTCTTTCACGTGGAATTCACAAAAGAAAGCTGAAAATTGATGGCCGAGTTGTGTCACTGCACCTGTAAATCTGTAAATGTCGCAGCGCTGAATCTACACTCAAGGATTAATGACATCAATTTAAGAAGAAAAGACAGGATTTATCTTTGTGCTTGTCAAACATTTGTCAGTAAAAAAAAAAGCTTTTAGTTGAGCTTTATCCCAGGGACATGACACATTTTCTACATCTGGAGTGTTAAGAAGTGTCAAATAAAGTTACACTGTAATAATAGAGTTCACAACGTACACTCGCATTATATCCCTGCACATTCCTTTTGTGTAGTTTTTAGTAGTCCTATAGGTTTGGGTTGAATCCTCTCTCAGGGAGTTTGTTTTGTGTTCACTGGACCCAGATCCCAACCCGGACATTAGCTGTGCCAAAGAAATTGCTGAACAGCACCGTGGACTCTGAATGCTTCCTGGTAGGCTTGCCAGCTGCTGCCGCGCTAAACATATTGGATTCCAGGAAGCAAAGTGCACTGCAGCTTCAAAAGGAGATCAGAGTTGTGTTTTAGTGTTGCCAACGCTGACTCTCTCTCCCAGCCTGACTCAGCTGGATTGTGAACTCTTTGTTGGGGGTGAGAGGGATGAAATCCATGATTGAAAAGCAGAATAATAAAAGCAGGCATACGTGTTCGCAAGACATAAATTGGAAACTGTACAACCCTCATTCCCATGTACCTTAATAACAATCACACTGCTCCACTAGTTCTGCACTGTCATGTTTCACAGCTGCTTTTAAAGATATTATTTATAATGAACATGTGCATCTAAAACTGTCCCCCATTAGATAAACATTATTGTAATTTTCTAGATTCTTTCTGCAGAGTCAATGACATTGTTTTATTTTGTTGTTGTTTTTTTCAGTGCCATTTTACCAGAAGGTTGTCCTTTACAGCGCCTTACAAAAGTTCCCTTACCAAATTTTTACAATGTATTTTACTGGGAATTCCTGTGAAGACATCTTCATAAAATCTTAAATGAAATACACAAAGGTATAGAGTAGCATGAGAAAAAAGTTTGAGAGGTATGAAAACTTTTGCAACAGACCTTATTTTGACTTTCCCCACCTTTTGAAATTATAATTGTGCTAACTTGGCTTGTTACCAGAAAGTTTTCTGTAAAATGGACGTGAAATTTGAGGAACAAAACCTACTTCCTTGGATAATATTTCTCTACGTGATTGATATTGCATTTTATGATAACGTTTTTCCTTTGTTTTGTCATAGTTGATACAAATGAATCAGGTTATGTGATAGCAGGGCTGCTGAGATGCATGTGTATATATTTTCCCAGTAAAACTACAATGTCTGGCATAAACGTCGCCATGGCTGGAGATCAGATTTTGAAGATGTGTTTTAGAGAGTTGCAGAATGTATCACACCCTGGCCTTTTATTTTGTATTTATTAAGCCTTCATCCTCAACGAATTAATATAGTCATGCATAAAAACATGATAAAAAATTATCTGAAAATTATCTGCTCAGTAATCAAAGGCAATAAGTTTAGGTGTGATGTCCCAAAACCACAATCCGGGGTGTAGCCTACATCCAAAACCTGCCTGTAAATTTGCACGTCACTTTATTTTGGCTCATGTTTTCCTAACTTGTACTTTGAGCCCTGCCTCAAACATTAGTTGGTCTGTGAAGGAGGAAGTGTTGCAGAAAAATGTGTTGCTTTCAGTTAATTAAATGTCTGCATATGGAGCTGTAAGACCTTAGAAGATGTTGTGACTGCTAAACCGGTGAAGGTGGATTGATCAGTAATCTCAGGATGGGATTCCACCTCTTGGACATGCAAATCTGTTGGAACAATAGCAGTGTGTTTATATGTATATGTCAATGTTTTTTTCCAGGTATCTCTTTACAAAGACATGTTAAAGATAACTTCCCCCTCCCCCTCCCAAACGCTGCCACTGTCGAAGATTATCTGCTGATATTACTGTTGCTAACTTAGCAAAGGCACAAACACACTTTTATCAAAGAATCTGAAGGACAATAAACAAAATGCCAAATGTGGTTGTGGGATTTTTTTTTGTTGTTGTTTTTTTTGCCTTGATTGACAAGACTTTAATATCTCTCCGGTCACAGTTGTGATTGCATTTTTACGTCAGTAGGGGTCATAATTGTACATTTTTACTGAGCACCGCAATTACAGTTAGGCTGAAAATGCAAAAACAATGTCTAAAAAATATTTTATGTTAGTAAAAATTAAGAGTTAACATGAACTAGTTTATAGATTTGGCTGAAAATATTTAGGTTTTGGTGAACCATGAATGTGAAGGAATTTAGTTTTACTGGAGTTAACTGAGTTTAGAGCTAGTTTTTGTTAAGGATAATTTGGTATAGCACTGTGAATAAGATGATAATAAAATGTTTTTAGGAAGAATAACTTTTGAGATATTGAAAATTGTGGGTTATATATTGGAGCAAAGCTATTAGAATGTAAAAGTCATATTGATTACAAACAGTGAATCCCATTTTTTATGGTTCATTGTTTCTCAATAATTTCTCCTATATAATTTTATGATTTTTATGCATATAAACATGCCTGAAAAACAAATGTATTTCATTGCACTTAAATGTTAATGTATTCCCAACATGCAGTAAGTTTACAGTTGTTCAAAAATAGATGAATAAGTTTACGAACCTTCAAATATTCTCTATTTTTGCTACAGTGATTTATTTCTAAGAAAAAGTAAACTATATTCTATTGGGATGGTGAATTTTTTTCAATAAAGAAATATCAGATGTTTCCTGTATTTTATGATAACTGTGATATCAAACATAGCACAGTGGAAAACTCCAAGTTAGGCATCACGGTCTGCTACTTGAGAAAATATTTATATGTTTGTTCAGCGTTCCCCAATTCCGGTCCTCAGGCCTCCCTGCTCTGCATGTTTTAGATGTGCCTCTATTCCAGAGCAGCTGATTCAAATGATTGCATGACCATCAAGTGCTGCAGAAACCTGTTGATCACCCCTATATTCAATCCAGGTGTGTAGCAGAAGGGAAACACCTAAAACATGCAGGGCAGGGAGGCCTGAGGACCGGAATTGGGAAACGCCGTGTTAGAGGGTTTGCAAATGCACCATCCTCCCCTTTGTTTCTAGATGTGCCAATGAAATGTCTCCGTTTTAAAGGGCTGCAAGCCCATTCCCGTTAGCCTCCAATCTCCGTTACATAAATTAAGGTTTAAGAACGACCAGCAAGTGTTGAAATAATTTTCAGCCTTCGACATCTGCCTTTAAGAGCTTCTGTATGCATTGTATGATAAGCCGCCTTGCCATACTTGGAGCCTATTGGCCGATAACCAAAGCTCCGCCTGTGAGCTTGCTCGGCGCGTGACACTTCGGCGGTACTGTACTGATCTTAAAAGCGGTGCTGCGCGTGCTGTTTGTCTCTGAAGGTTACGTGGAAAGTTCACCTGAGCGTCGCTGATGGAAACCAGACAACAAGGTGAGTCGGGGTCACCCACCGCAGGTCACGGCACTTTTCTCATGTTTTTGGCAGCCATTGCTGTGTTTACTGCTGTATTTACTGTTGTTAACTCTGCACCTAGTAATCAACTCAGCAAGTAGAAGGTTTTCTTTAAAAAAGGGAAGAAATCCTGCTTTTTTTTCCCTCTGAAAAAAATGCAATAAAGAAAATGTTTTGAAAAAGAGCAAGGCGTTAGCGACACATGTGGTTAGATGCAAATGAAATAAGGAAGATTTCCCTAGCTTACCTTACAGTTCTTTAAGTGTTAATTTAATATGTTGTGGGTGTGTTATTTCTGTTGGTGTTTGACTGGATTAAGAAGCATGGACACGGCCATGAAGCTTTAGAAGCCCACAAGAACAAAGTTGGACTTTGTGTGAGCTCCACCAGGCTTATGGAGGATTTTATTTCCTGGCTGAGGGGGATCTCTGAAGTTTCTGTGTTTTCAAATGTTTTTGCATTTTTTTTTATCAATAGTTGCTTTCCTGGAAGTCCACTTCCACTGCAAAAAAAAAAAGTGATTCTGTACTACCGTTTTGTAAATTGTGTAAAAATGGCTTCAGTGGACAGAAGTCCTCTTAACTGATGGAAGAGGGCTGTATGCCTACATGAGTTATACATGCAGTGGGATAAAGGTGTATTTATTCAGGTAGGTAATTGCATTCCAAGACTAAATGAGTGGCTGTTTCCGCTAGCAAGAAGCCAAAGAAGGCCCTTAAGTTTGAGCCAGATGAAAAAAAAAAAGGCTTTCATTTTTTAAGGATGAGTTGCTTTGTATAGTTGAAATATGAAATGTTCCTAACTTTCTTCTAAAGTTGTCTAATCATCTTAGTTGCTGTTGATTCAAGTCTGGGGTTTGAGCCCTTGTTAGTTTTAGGAGCCTGAGATGCTGTGTACAGCGCTTATAGTACCTGACCTCTTTTTAGCTTTAATTGATTTTTCTGACCATATGACCATCCCCCGGCCTCTGATTTAGCGTTGCCCCATGACCATCGAGCTAAATGGGAGTCTTGTGACCAAAGATATTTCATTCCAACACAAAGCAACGGGAGAGACACTTGAAGGAGGTAAATATCCTTCCATGATTAATTATTGAATTTTGAGGGTGAAACAGTTAGTCTTTTGAGTTGATATGCTCATTTTTTATTTCATTAATTATCATTTTGGTTTATAAAAATGCATATGAAATGAAATGGCAGCCCTTTTTCTTGGTTTTAGTGTAATTTGCAGACTCCACTTCCCTAAAAATCACTTTACACATCTGTTGGTCAAATGTGGAAGTAGAAGGAGCTGATTGTGAGTGAAACTGGCTTTTTGCTGGCTTATTTCCTCCTGCTGTGTGTTGTAATGAGGTTTTATCTATAACTAGAGGTCATCCATTCAATAGTCCACCGTTGTTTCCTGACGTCAGGAAGTTTAAATTTTAGAAATCAGGCATATCCTGTTTGAAAAATGTCCAGGAAGTCACTATCCGTGTCACTTAGATTGAAACGTCTTGCGAGATGCAGATAACCTGGAGTGAAACAGACCTCACTGGGTCTGGCAGGAGGGGAATGGATGCAAGAATTAAACACCATAACTATGTGTTTGTGTGTGAATAAATAACTTGTTTTTATCCAATCTGCTTCCTTGCTCTGCTGCAGAGTTGTACTCTAGTGTTCTGAGTGAAGCAGTGGTGGACTGGGCCAGCATGGGCCCTGGAGAGGAATGGGTTAACTCAGCCACACTTGAAGGAGAGCTGGGTAAGACTCAACTCTCTGAGTGATAAAAGAAAATCCACACTGAATCACTGTAAAACAAAGGGAAAAGTCCTAAAGCCCACCCAATCCATACGCTGGGATCAGTGAAGCAGCACGTTCTGCTCCTGTGTGATGCAGTGTTGATTTAACTAAAACTCGAGAGAATAATGGAGTGTGAACTGAGTGGAAAACAATCAACACAACGGAAGACAATGATGGATGTAAAAAACGAGTTATTAATCATAATGCTTCTATTTTTCTTCAATTTGTTAAAACAGTAAGTTGTCCATAAATTTGTCTAATCTGAGAAACAAATGTTTTGTTTTTAAGAGTATGAATTAGAAATAATTACCGTAAATCCATGTCAAACTGAGTTAAAAGTCAAGATGCACCAGTAAGTTCACCAATTTTCTCTTGATCTGTTCTGACCAGTGATCAGCAGGTCCAATTCTAAAAGTTTTTTTTTTTATATTGTTATTATTAATCCCCCACCATTTTTGCTCTTCAAACCAATTGACCAACATAATGTATGGTTCTGAACGAGAACCTGCAGCATATTTTTATTCTTTTTTTGTATTGCGATGTTTTGAAACTTTTACTTGAATCTGTGAAAGTCTGAATCGGCAGCTCCTGAACCAAACGGCCGGGTAAATCTTAATCAATTCGTTTTGACTTTGCTCTTTAAAATATTATAACTGTGCTCATCGGCATAAGCATTGGTGTCAGCTGATGTTAGTCATTTTTTTGCGTGTCGATATCTGATAAGTAAAACTTAACATTAACCAGTGTTTATTTCCGTATTGTTGCTGTTTGTGTTTCTGGAGGGGGATGGTCATTTGTGATGAAGCGCAGGATTGTGAGGTGTTCAATGAGTTGAAAAGTCAGCAATGTAGACATTTTTTCATGTTGTTGAAAGGGTAGCAAAAAGTTTATATCCATACATCCCTAGTTAAAATGCCGAACCTCTAAAACAGTTTTTTTTTTTTTTTTTTTGCAATATTGAAGAAAAAAAAAAAATCAATACAGATACCAAAGATCACAAACTGTCTCTGCATTTAGATTGGCATAATCCACTCCTTGTTTGGCAAGACCAAGAGTTTTACATTTTAAATTTGAGATAATCTACAGTACAGTACGCTTCATTATGTGTTTCTAACAACCTCTGACGTCTTGGGCCGTTTGAACACAAGAGGTACCAGTATGTGCAGAGTGGCGTGTTTCTCCTGGGGGAAGGGAGTGCACCAGGTGAAACTAGTGAAATTTACTCAACAAACTACTACCCTGTGTGGTGGACCAGGATCTTTAGAGGTCCTGGTCTAGCGGCAGACTGTCTACAGTGAAGAAAATAAAACAATTTAATGAAATCAATGTGAACATAAGAGAGCATCTCGTATCTTAGTTCTGTTTCTTTAATTACCATGAAAAAAATGGAACTGGCAGCTTACAGTTTGCAATTTGTGCATCTGACACAAATGATCACATCCCTAAGTTGAATAAAATGAGATTGTGAGATTTTCTTTCTGTTCCAGAGAGCCCTAACGATTCATATTTTGAGTCTCTCCCACAGCTTGGCAAAACATGTCTACACAACTCAGTTGATTCCTTCGTTTTTTTGTTGATTAAGTTACAAAGAATCCGTCTTGGCCTTGGTGTAACAGACTCTAAATGCGCTCACCTGTCACTTTGTTCAGGTTTGGATAAGTTTTACCACTCTGGTGGTGAGGAATCCAGTCGGAAGAGCTCACACGGGGAGGACTTGGTCCCGTTGGTCCAAAATGGGGAAAACCTGACAGACTGGGGTCACACCACATCCCATTCGGAGGATCAGTGGTCGCACACATCAGGGTGTCAGCCTGACAACTGGGCCATGTCCACCACTTGGGACATGCAGCTAGACAGCACAGGTGAAAAGGGACATAGACTAGAACCTAGAGAGTAGATGACCCTTCACTTCAGATGAATATTGAAACCCTTTAGTACATGTTTTTATTTTAGTTGGGGTTAAGGGAGAGAAGGAAGGCTATTATTTCAAGATGTTTTTATTTTAATCTGAATTATGGTGACATATTATTAGCAGAAGATATTTAAGTTGATGGGCTTTCTGTTCTACCATATTCCACCACCATAATGAAGCTGTGTTTTTAAGAAATGAGCTTCCCAAATGCAAATCTTTGAAACTTATAATATAAAGGGTCCAGTTAAAAACATTTGGGTTACCATCTCAACAAATGTGAAATGTGCTGCTTTTTCAGCTCATTGTTACATTGCATGAATTAGCATACAAGATATTTAATTCAAATGTAGCATGGCATCAATATTTTGTTTAGCTTGATTATAAACTAGTTTAGAGATGATGAATTTTCCAAAACCCCGACTCATCATGCTGCAACTGAAAGCGACAGCTTTGTGCTGGCCATGCAAGCTAAATGCTAACCAAGCTTTTTCTAATGAACTTTTTTTTGACAATTTGTTTATGCATATGCAATTTTTTAGCCTCCATGACTCACACTGACCAGTAACTTTTGCTAGGTATTTCTACTTGAAGAAAATTTGTTTTAGCTTAAAGTAATGGACAAAAAAGCTTAGCAAAGATAAACCTGTAAAAAAATATATTGAGCGTTTTCGTTTAGTATTTGCTGTTCGTGTCAGAGTTATTGGCTGTTGGCCTCATGCAAATACATCTACATTTTTGAAACTCTGTAACAAGCAAAAGGTTAAACTGGGACTTCCTCTCCTCTCCCCGGATTTTGCTTTTAAAACATCTTTTCATGCAAATCTAAACCGGAACAAATCCTAAATGCACTCAGATATAAAAAGCCTTGGAGCTGCAGGGGTTTAAAAGTCTCATTGTCCTCCTGCTGTGTAGCGTTGGCTGAAGTAGCTCCATGTTATAGAAATGCTTCTGTTGAAGAGAGTCGCTGCATGCTGTGCTTGAGTTAACTGGTTTCAGTTGCCTGTTTTTGTGTGTTAGCTACCTGAAGTGCTGCTGTGCCCCTTTTAAGGGATAAATAAACGTGTATCAGCCTCTACTGACCATGTCTACTCACATGTTTTATAATGCACCCTCGTGAAGAGAGAGGACACCTCACTGCAGGTACAGTAAATCCCTTTCATCTTGTTAAAATGGTCCAAAACTGCTTCAGGGCCACAACACACACCTTGAGGCTACAGTCTACATGTCTCTGTCTTCCTTGTTTTGTGTTTACATAGCCTTGCTGGTGTTCCTTAATAAGTTTTATTATCTGTTTATCTTAGGCATGAGTTGATCTCTGGTTTCAGTGCATGAGTTAGTTTTAAAAAGCGTACATTAACATTTTAAATTGTCCTATTGAAAATCCTTTTAATGGGATATGAGATGTAATGGATAATTTTCTCCTCTATGTAAAGTTGATTACTCCTTTTGCTTCTGTACGCTGTCAGTCAGCTGTATGTGAGCTAATGGAAGTAAAAATGGCAAGAAATATCTCTTGTTAAATAACATTCATCACTCTTTTGAATGTAGCTGTGGTCTAAAACAAACCTTGGCAGTTAACTAAGAGAACTGCTCAGTTTTTATTCCAGCAAAATAAATATTTTAATGTTGACTAGATACCAGGGTTATTAGCAGAACAGGGTGTGTTTTAAAACAAACTGACTCTGATCATGTGGGCAAGTTTACTGACAAGGTGACTACCAGTGGATTTTAGTGCTATTTATTACAGAGATTAAAAAAAATACATAGCCATAAACTAAATAATTTACCAACTCTCTGACCTCCATTTTGCATGATTACTATGAATACAGTCAAGTGAAAAGATTTTTCATGAAATGTTTCATTAAATATTCAGTGTTTTAAGAAGTAATCACATATTGATGTCTAACCTCATTTTTTGTTAATACATAAGATATTAATAGAATATTCCTTGTTGTAGTGTCCAAATAAGTTAGTTTTGGACCCAGGTGTAGATGATATTATTCTGATAGTCTTGGTCTTTGTCTAGTTTCTCTGGCAAACTTTAGCATGCCTTTTTGTTTTTCTTAGAGAGTGAATGTTTTTCTTTGTAAACGTTACATGAAATTAAACCAGTGCAGGTTCTTTCTCATTACTCCAGGTAAACTTGCCTGAACGACCAAACTTGAGAGTGATGACAGTTAGTTTTTAACATTCTCTAATTGGAGATTTGTTCTCCTTTCATAATTAGAATTGTCTGGGGAAAAAAAGTCTTTTGAGACTTCTTTAAATCTCTTTTTAGACTCATAAGCCGCTGCTGCCTTTTGTCAACAGTCAGGAGCAGGCCAAACTTAATATCTGAGAAGAACCTGAAATCCATTCATTCCTGAGAAATTTGACAGCATCTGGTCAGTGTAGGTTTTTGTGTGGGATGTCAGACTGTAGTGTTGGCTAGCAGAGAGTTAAAGCAAGATAATCCACATTAGCCAAGGCAGATTAAAACCCTGTAGGCTACAGCCGCAGATTACATAATGGTCAGAGATTCAGCCAGTCATGGAGACAAGACGGTCAGACCTTTGGAGGCAGACACTATTAGGCAGAGGACAGCACATAATTTACACATAGGAGAAAAGGAAGGCATGTAAAGTAGAAAAATAAGCAGAGCATGGGGACTTCCTTTCTGCTTTGGCTGTATGATGACACTGAACACAACTCTGGTATTATTTACACTGAATTGAAATGCAGCACAATGTAAAAACTGGAAGTCATAAAAGTTGGAAGTAACTCATGTTCCTCTAGAAACAAAAAGGAACAGATTCATGAGATTGTTTGGTGTTATCTGACCAAAAATCTAAGTACATTCACAGTTCTCAAAGCAGTAGATTTATTTGAGATTTACTACATCCATGCGTTAAGTTTCCAAAGGTCTCCATGAATGTCTTGCTTCTCAAACAGGTTTTCTAGACTCTCAGCCTCTGAGGGAGGCTGATGAGGATTTGGCGTCAGAAGTCAGCCTGAACAACTCCAACATGACCGAGGAGGAGCGAGAAGAGATTCTGCAGGAGCTGACTAAAGTATGCACAGACACATAAGCAGATCACAAAACCCTGTGATCTGCTTATCACACAGGGTTTATGACAAAAGAAATAAACAAACTATATGTCTGTGCGTGGCCAGCTGGAAGAAGAGATCAGCACACTGAAGCAGGTCTTGCTGTCCAAGGAGAAGCAGCACGCGGAGCTCAAGCAGAAGCTGGGCGTCACTCCTCTCAGCGAGTTCAGGAACAACTTCAGCAGAGGCTGGCACGACATGCAGAGCTCTACGGCGTAAGTTAACAAGTCCCTGTGAGACGTTGGTGTCAGGGTAGTACATGACTGTTCGCTGTCTACATAAACGTGCTTCATAAGCGCTCAAAAGTTAAAACAGACAGAAATAATGGGTGGTTTATTTCCTGACAGTCTGCAGAGGCTCCCATTTCACACGGAGTCTGTTTGCAAAACATTGATTTTAAAACGGGAGCTAAAAGCACAATCCTTGTCTAGTCGCTGCACAGCGTGTGCGTGCCGGTTGTTATCTCCACCGTCTGAAACAGACATCATTAAACTGATTTTAAAAACTCTGCTGGAGGCTGCAGTTGATCTCAGAACACTGTTAACAGGATGTGCTCTTTGCAGGCACAGTAATCCATTAAATGTGTCAGTTTTCTACAAAAGAACACTGAATTCTTGTTTATTTTTACTTTTTTTGGTACATTTTCCCAATTCGTAAAAAATTCCAGTCACAAAGATATAGAAAACTGTGGGTACTGTACATCAAGCCCCAGTAAGAAAAACAAGTAATTTACCATATTTGAATCATTCTGTGTACTGATTAACAATTGAACGTCCCAGTTGGGTGGTAGAGCAGAGCTTTAGTCCAAACACCAAGAGACGGTACAGAACAAGAGACTATGATCTCTGAAGGTTGCTTCTCTTATCCAGTTACACTTTACTCTGAAGATCACTTTACACACACAGCCTCTGCCTCATCTATAATGCATCGGTGTGGCCACAGGAGGATGAGGTCTCCTCACTGGAAAACACAGACATTTGACTGCCTAAATTTGCCATATTTGATCCAGATGTTAATACAAATCCAAATGCCAAGGTAGTGTTAAATACCAGAGGTGAAATCAGGAATTCCTAAAAAAATATTTACAATTGAAGTGTTGTTATTGAGTCTAAACAAATAATCAAAATGAACAAAGACCTAATTGTTAGATTTACTGTGAGATGGCAAAATTAATGTTTTTCTCTCCCTCGTATATGGCTTTTGTTGTGTTTGTGTGTGTGTATGACAGTGACATATTTCTATGGGTGTGTGGGGGATTCGAAGAAAGGACCTCATTGTCAGATACAGTACATGTCATTGTGTGTTTGTCAGATACAAGAAGACATCAGAGACGCTGTCCACCGCAGGACAGAAAACCTCAGCTGCCTTCAGTAACTTTGGGAGCGCCATCACCAGGAAGTTTGGAGACATGAGGTAAACAAAATATGTCACCGCATTTAATGTTGTTTTCTTAATAATAGCCAAAGATTTCTATATAGACTTAACATTCGCATAGTGCACATTTCAGAGCACCGAGTCCTGTCAGTAGAAAACAAAGTAAATAGGATGCTGACTTCAGTGATGACCTTAGTTTAACATTAATCAAACTGGAAAAGAGGAAATGCCTTGGCTTATTGCTTCTACAGACAGCTAAATTGGATTTTTGGTAGCACAGCACACTGGACAACATTTTCTCCTCACAATAAAGCTCATGTGCTTTCTATTTACTGCAGGCATCTCAGCTGTAATATGCTTCATTTAACTGCCAGTGTTACTAATTCCTTGTAAATTTGTAATTATTAGATTTTCTGAAGGTCTCTCAATGGCTTTCTTTGGAGTTTGGCTGCTATTGCTATCATTTTAAATCAGTGGGATGTTTCTCTACTAGTTGAGAAACTAGTTTCTTTACTACTTTCCCAGCACTAGTTGGCAAACTTGTCTCTCAAGTTTGCCAAGTTGAGTAACAACTTGGCAAACTGTTGTAAATTGGATCTCAGGGATGTTACATTTCTTAAGCATTTGCTTGACTATTTCCTGTTTATGTCAAACACACATTTTGAAAAAGTGGCCAAAATCTGAAGTAAAAGTTTAAAAGATCCTCAAGAAGCCTGTAGAAAAAAATAGTTAAGCCAAGTTTAAAAAATTACAAGAATACCTAGCTGATTGGAAGTAAAATATAAATCAATTATAGGGGTTTAACACCTTTGCATAAGATTATAGTTTCTTGACAAAATAGTATTTTCTGTCAGTGTTATTTTTTTACTTTAAAAAAAGTGAAGCTCTCCTTGATATTTTAGTTTGGGCTAGCGTTGTGTAGCTTAGTTTTTTTGTTTTTCTTAGTTTATCCTGGCTGAGTTTACTTTAACTTAGTTTATGTTGGTTTCATTCAGGGTTGGTTAGCTTATCTCAGAGAAGTTTTGTTTAGTGTATATTAGCTTTGTGTATTCCAGATTTGTTTGAACTAAAATTAGCTTTTTTAGCCTTAGATTTTATTTTATTTTTTAGTTTATCTTAGTTTATTTTTGATAAATTCAGTTTTTCTTGGCATACTGTAGTTTTGTCTTATCCTAGTTAAGATTAAGTTAGGTTAGTTTTTAGTATTCTGTGACTCGGCTCTAACCAGTGGAGGAAGTCCATCCTCTGTGGATTAATAATAGCAAAATATGCAAACTACATGAACAAAATGTACCACAGAATTTGGTTCCTTCAACCCTACATATAGAATATCTTGTGTATCTAAAGCTGTTGGCTGTTGCTTCATAACTGTCAACTGTCAAGAGGAAAACCTTTAAAGACTGCAGACATTCATCTATAGGCCTACTAAAAAATGTTATCCTTTTGTTTTGCATCAATGCAGTATGACATCCATAAGGTACTTCCCAAATGTCCAGACCAAGCTGTAGTTTCAATTAACAGCATATCCTCAATATTCAAGAATCACTCAGAAGAATAATCATGCAAACATACAGCTGCCATCAGTTTATCCACTAATCTGCATGACTAACCCAGTTTGACCTGTTTTACCCATACACCATCTGATGCACTTTGGTTTCTAGTTCACTTGCATCTTGTTTTTTGTTTTTTTTTAATCTGTTGTCACCATCTCTGCATCCCAGAGACCAGAGTCGTAACTCTTGCTCTGAACAATTCAGGGAAGCGTGTGATTATGTAAGCCAACATTAAGCTGCTTTCTGAGGGAGCTGAAAGGCTCATGGCAAAGCCTGTCTCCTTCAGTCACACTCTTGTCTTCTCTTGTTTCCAACAGACTGAGTTGTTTGGCTCCAAGTTCTTGGTGTAAAATACAAGACATGATATGTGTCTGGATAGACTTGTCTGAAAAAAATTAAGCAAAGTGCTAGGAAAGAAGCGTGATCACACATTCGGTGCTTTGTTTAAATTATTTGGATAAATAACAAGACAATATTGTCATTTACAAATAACTGACTAGCACTAGGATGCCAAGATGGACTAGTCTAGTGCTAGTCAGTTATTAGTCTCCACTTTACATGCTCAAACCTTAGGTACAGGTTTATGTGGAGGTTACGTGTTTCTACAAACAACATCATCCAGATACTAACAGATATTTCACAAAGCTCAGTCAGGTTTAAGACCAAAATGTGGAATCACTGGCGGTCTAGCCTTTCTGTAAATCAGTGACTTGTACATGCGATTATTATCTTTTTATGTGATTGTTTCTTTTGTTAATTTTCTTAAATTATCTTTCTATGGACCCATTTGTGTCTTTAATAAAGCGGATGATGATGATAAATATTCTGTTGGTAGTTCTTGTTACCTGACAAAGGGGGAAAGGATTTTTAGGACATGGATTTTCTGAAGCCAACTACTTATGTCAATTCTTCCTGTATTGCAGCATGGCCGGTTTAGAGTTACTATTTCCGCGCAGGTAGATTTCCACCGTTTGAATAAAATCTGTTTGCTGTGGGTGTTTCACATGGATTGCAGTGTATCAAAACCTCTGAACTTTTGCTCTATCTTGTACTGTATGTATCTCTCTTTTTAAGAGAGATACATATTTATGCTCATCTGTGAGCATAAATGTGCGAGTTCAGATTGTTAGAAAAAGATGAAAAATTCTTCTGCTGTCTGCTGCCTGGACTGGTTTACCTAAATATGCAGAATCCCTCCAATTTCTTAGCCAGAAAAATAAGTGCTACAGTTGCTAGTATACCCTTTTAGCTAGCAGAGCAGTCATTGGTCTTCTGCTATGATATCTCATAGGTCCATTAATGCATGGGGCGAGATATTTGACCGTTCATCTATGAATAATTCTCTCCTCTTTTCTTCAGTTTTTTCTCAGGTCTCCACTATTTTGTTGACTGGGGCTGTGGAGATTTAGTTTTGATTCCTTTACCAAACTTCTGAGTGGTGGCAAGATAAACTTTGGGCCTGTGTGTCAAGTTAGGGGGTGTTAATTAAAAGTTCAAAGACATTAGATCAGATTTGAAGTGTAAAGGATTAGTGTGCCAGTCGGTGTGCGGTACAGTGATAAACACTGACTAAACAAAGAGTGAAAATAAGGATTAAATGAATGATTTTATGTTTTGATTAATTTCTCCTTTTAAATAACTTCTAACTTTTTCCTCTTGCTGTGTGGTGGGTGTTGTCTTTAAAAACCATCCTCATCATCTTAATGTCTGTTTTGCACGTGACTAAAGATTTCTCTCACTTGCTTCCCTTTGCATTTATTATTGCATTCTTCTGTTTGTTTCCTCTTTCTCTTGTTTTTGAAATGGCTTTGTATTTCTGCCATCCCCATTTTAAATGGATGAATTTAAAACCACATGATTGTGCTGGAGGAAGCGTCTAGTCTAAAGGTTGTAAAAGCATCTAAATTGTTCTCTATTCCCTTTCATGCTTTCGAAGATCCAACTCAATAGGGTAAGAATCACTCAGCTGGTTATGTCACATTAGTTGCTTCTTACTAAGACTTCTTAACTCAGTATATCTCAGTCAGATCAGCAGTGAACACCAGCTGGATGGCACCAGTGAGTACTTGGCCAGCCTAGAAATTGTTGCCGTCACACCCGGTGACTGAACTCAATCAACTGTTGTATTCAGCAACGATTCAGAAAAACTAAATAAACTTAAATCTGGTTGGAGATATGATGGACGTCTTTAAACAATATTGCACAGTCAAGATGAGAAGTGAAATCCTCAGGTTTTCTGAAAGACTCTCGCAGCAACATAAGAAAGTTCCTGTTGGCAAAGATTTTTAGCGTCTAAGGGGAAGCTGTGGGACTAACGCTGCACATGCAAACTGTTGATGTTGCTGCTGTGTGTGTGATCTGAGCTAATCATTGACTCCTCTCTCACCACGCTCTCTGGCGACAGATACTCTGTCAGGCACTCTGTGAGCATGCCTACCATGAGGTAAAAAACTGTTTGTGTTTCTGTGTGTGAGATGCTTTTTTATTTTTTTTTATTTTGGCCCTTTAAGGCAGCTTGAAATACCTGAAATGTTTTCACAAGTTCCCATCCTCTCTTATCAGTTGCCATCCCTGTTTCCTCCTACTATAAGTTTATACAAAGTTGTTTAAATTTGTTTAGCTCTCCCTGTTCTATGTAAGTAACAATTTCCCAATTGAATCTGTGAATTCAAACAGGTAGGTTTCTCAGAATATATTTAAAAAAAAAAAAAAAAACATTTTCTAAAATTACGAACACATTTTTAATGTGTTTTGTCCAACAGAAACTCACCCAGCTTCAGATCCTTTGAAGAGAAAGTCGAAAATACAGTTTCCACCATTAAGGTAAGCTGTATGTGCCTTTTTTAAAGGTAGAGTATTAGAACTGTGGTATTGTTGTCATATTTAAGACAGTTGTCCCATCAGAATACAACTTGAGGAAACAGTAAACCTGCCATGTAATAGGTTGGACAATTATATTTAAATAAGTAGTGCAACATTTCTTTCCTTATTCAGCATAAAGATTTTTTATTCAGGTTTTTTTCTTTTTGAAAGCATAACCAGATAAAAATGAGATACTTGGAAAGCTAAGTTTTTTTCTGTAATTAAAGACTTACATGGTTACGTAACAAATCAAGCACTTGCATCCATCATCTGATAAAGGATGGACCACTTCTTTGTGTTCCTGTTGTTGTCTACTCTCATTTGATATTTAGTCATTTTTAGCTCTTTTTGGTGTTGCACTTGTTTTGAAGCGATTGCTTCCTGACTGTGGTCATCAACAGGTCAGGCCCCACGCCGCTTTAACACAGTATGAATCCTCTGTGAGGCTGAAAAGGTTCCTCTCCCACATGTTACAGAGGAACAGTGAAATGGAGCGAGCCAAACACTGTAATCTGCGTGTAATTACTATCATACAGTGTGACAGTGAGAGCATGGATTATTTATACACGCTGTGGTGTCCTCTGGTTGAACTTTTGTGACTAACTTGTGTTTTGGGACGACTTGTTTCTGCAAGCTGTAGGGTAAAAGAACTAGATGCATGTAGTAATAATGCTAATTTACTAATTTAGGTTCTAAGCTCTAGTTGTAATGCTGGTGATAAAGAAGTTGAGTTCATTCCAGGCCACAGTAGAAAAGCTTGATGGTGGTGTTTTTGACAGCTTAAATCCTTATAAGCCTTCCTTCTAATTTCATCATGCTTCTGTTTTTGTCTTTTCTGTGTCTCCCCTCGGTACCAGACTAAAGTTGGAGGCACTGGGACCGGAGGCAGCTTCGAGGAAGTCCTCTCGTCTGCAGCCAACGCCAGCTCTCAGGAGACGCCCACCAACAACCTGACGGATATCTCCGAGAAACCCTGTTAGGACTCGGGATCGCCGTCTTGCTGTATCACAGCACATTGTTGTGGATCTACTAGAATTTCTGACCAAAGCGGTGTTTTGATTTGCAGACAAATCTTGTGTAAATTCTGTGACTCCGACAAAACTCCTGGCAACGCCACATTGTTTAGGCTTGGCTAAAATACCTTTGTTTTTAATTTCGATAATCAGGAAGGCTGATTTTTAAAAGCATTTGAAATCTCATAAGGTAAACGGTGAACTTTTAATATTGATCATAGTCCATTTTTCAGCTCTTGCTCTGAAAAAATTGTTTGGCTAAAATTGATCACAGGTCAGTCTGACACTATTAAACTATTACACTATTAAAACTGCTCCATCTTCAGTCTGCTGCACTATAAATAATTCTTCACGTTTTAGTTCAACAATTTTATCCACAAAACCAGGGTGAAACTTTCAGTCACAGATGTTACACTACCAAACCTCCAGAAGGTCAGTAAGAAGTAAAATGTCTTGCATGTTACAGTGTCCCATTAACTTTGTTACACATTAATTAAACACCGAAAAAATATCTGTGTATGTGTGTCATGTGGGTGTGTCATACGGCTACGATTTCTCAAAAAACAGATTTACTAAACAGTGACTGTAAAGCACGCCGTATTTCTTTTTTTGTTGTTGTTCTTGGAATCTGTGTGGGCTCTGTAACTTTGCCATGAAAATAACTTTATTACTTCATAGATTTTAAATGTTTTCAGACAATGAAGGATTTCTTTCCTACCCCAGAGTTCAACTTTTTTTTTTTTATGGAACTCTCATCCGGATTCAGGTTCTAAAAGAGTCATTTGTCGAGTCTGAGGTAATGTTTTGTGTTAATGGAAAATACAAAGGGTACAATTTGCATTTATGTAATAAATACAGCCATAAAAGACTCCATAATCACATGTCTACATAAACGGTTAACAGTTGTTAACCCAAAGAAAACGTAAAAAGAGCGACACTGAATGTACAAGCCTGATTTAACTTGGCAAATATGAAATTAATGCAAAATTTACTGAAGTATCCTGAAGCATGTAAAAAAAAAAAAAAAAAAAAAATTCACAAATTCATTTTGTATGCTGTTCTGTTCCTCCCAGGCATATTCTGCATGAAAACTCCATATTATGGAAGAAACCGTTGGTGGTATGACATTTACTTTCTTTTTATAGATAACTTTTGTGACGTTGGATTTACCTGTTATGTATCATGTTTAAATATTTAAAGCTCATCAATAAACCTTTCAGTTGGAAAGTCCTTTCTTTATATGAAAAAAGATGACAGATAATGCAGAAAAACTTCCACTTTCACATTTTGCCAACTTATTAGCAGCTACTACAATAAGCTGAACAAAATCCTTTCTGTCCAGTAAATTACTGCACATATTTGACCATATTAAAAGCAGCAGTCTCTATGGTGGCACCATTTTGCAGGTGACACATTTGTAGAAAAAAAAATCATGAACTTGATTTTGATTTGTGGTAAATCCAAATCTGCTAACCCCCCCCAAAAGTTTCATTATTTGCTGATCTGAACAGAGGATGAAGCAGGATTTTGCCTCCTCTGATTGGCTCTTCTTGTGCATGCAGGCTTCTCTCCTTCCTGGTTTCTCCATCCATCAACAGAAATGTTTTGGGTTTTTTCCCCCCTTTTTTTGCAGTCAGGACATTTGTGACATTGCGTGTTAGTATTGAGATTCTGGGCCGTCGGTCTGTGATTCCTTCAGCTCCTTGGCCCTCCTTCCTCTTTGTGCGTTTAGGGAGCTGACCAGCTGGAGGACATCTGGGTGGTGGAAGCGACCTTCAGTGGCAGAAACGGAAAAAGTCTAAAATCAGACTGCTTTAAAAGTATTACACGCCAATTCCTTTATACGAAGTAAACGCTGTCAAACACCCAGAAGGAAAGGGAGAACGTTTCACTGGTGCTGGACTCCTACCTGCGGTGGAGTCGAAGAACTCCTGCAGCCTTCCTGGCGTTCCCTCCAGCTCTTCGTACTCGTGAGCCTGAACGATCATCTCCAGGAGGTCAAACTGTTTCACCAGCCTGGCCTCTGGACTGCTCTGGGATTCATATTCCTGCTCCACACACAAAAATCCCATTACAGATTTCTTATCGTTGCTTTTTAGTCCCAATTAAATGTTTCAAACATGGTTTGACAAAAACATAAATATTGAATATGGTTTTCAAATGGCATTTGCATTTATGTAGGGGGAAAAAGGATATTCATACCAACCTGGCCTAGTTGGAAAAAGTAAATACTTTTTTTTAATAATAAAGATAATATCTCTTTGAAAGGCAAGCATTTGGTATAAATGCCTTGTACATGATTTTAAAATCCTGACCAATTTAAGAAGTGTGAACTGATTTCTTGAGTCTATGGCACTCAAAGAGATTTGGTGACTGCAACTGAACCAGACAAAGAACTAAATTAAGAGTGAAACAGTAATTTAACAAGGTTGGTTTGGGTCTTTTTTTCCTATAAAAGTTGAAATCATCTTTAGAAAACTGCATTCTAAATTTACTCAGGTTATGGCAGATTTTAAAATCTGTTTGATCATGTAAAACATCTAAAAGTGATTAAATAGCTAAACAGAAGTAACAAACAGTGTTTTCACAGCACTGTATGTATAGCCTTAAATGTAGTTACAGTACAAAGGAAAGGTCAAGAATACACAAACATTACAAAGCCTCATCCAAAGTCAACATACCTCCCACAGAGCATAAATCTCCTGTTTGAGACCGTCCGGCAGCAGACTTGACAGATGCCTCATTGCTTCCTAAGTGAATGACGACAAAGTTTGCTAAAGTTTGTTTTTCATATGAAAAATATGCCATTAGTACAGTTTTCACTTGCCTCCTCTCTCCTGTGTTTCTCTGCTTTACTGATGTTGTCTGACGGTGCAATATCTCCCACAATGCACTCTGCCATATCATGGACAAGTGCAAGTTTTATGCACCTGAGTGTGGAAATGAGATATGTTGGCAGGTATAGGTGATTCTCCCTTTTAGTGATTTGATCATTTCTCTCCTAAATGTGATCAAAAATTCCACAAAGATCGTTTGTATCTGCAACTCACCTGTCTCTATCTACTGTGGGGTCAGTGATGGTCAGAGACATCATCGCCATCCTGTACATGTGGTCTGACACGCTCTCAGGATTCTTCACATTATTGTACACCCAGCCCGTCCGTGGGACCCTCTGTAAGCAACATTAAAATCTGGAAACGTACGTATATAAGCCGCACCGGGCTATAAGTCGCTGGTATCTCAGCCGCTCCTGGTTTTTCATAAGGACCCAGCAGAGTGCAGCATCCTAATAAATCTGCTGGATATATTAAGGACGCGGGCTGCACAGTGGCAGTCTTTCTCCCTGTGCATGCGTGGGTTCTCTCGGGGTACTCCGGTTGGGTAAATTGGTCTCTCCAAATTCTCCCTAGATATGAGTGTGTGTGCATGGTTGTACCCCGCCTCTTGCCCGGAACGTTAGAGATAGGCACCAGCACCCCTCCCGACCCCACTAGGGACAAAGGTGTAAAGAAAACGGACGGATGGATATTAAGGACACAGCCCTCAGTCTCCATGGTTTTGTTCACGCAGAACGTGCAGCGGCTCTATTTCCCTCCTGTACTGCTAGATCGATATCCTTCAACTTAAAAGCTGTATCACATGAGTTTGAAAACATTTGTCCGCTGCGCCTGCTGCTCTGATTTCTAATTTTGACTACCAATGATACATTTTCTGCTAAAGAGCCTGCTGGCGGTTGAAGAAAAATCCACAGAAAAGCCGCACTGGGCTATAAACCGCATGGTTCAAAGCTGAGGAAAAAAGTAGTGGCTTATAGTCCGAAAAATACGGTATATCTTTGTGATGGATCGACACAATGCAGAACAGAATTGTGAAGAGGAAGAAAATTAATAAATGTTTTTGTTTCTACAATTTAATTTAAAAAGTAGAATTCATTTATTTACTAAACACAAACTTTCAAAACACAAGCTTTACTAACATTCATCAATAATTCATTTTAAGTTAATTGATCAGATCTACATCGGAAATGTATTAAGTCAGTATATCAATACAGCACTTATTTGACTAAGACAAACGCTGTGTTGTACATTTAGTCTATTCTCTTAAACTTCAGCATTAATGTGGATTGTATAGATGCCTGACTTCAGCAGAAGACCAGCGTTTCATACGTGCTTTCAGTTAGCTAATTGCAGATAGAATAAAAAATCACCACATAAATCTTACTTTTAGCTGTCCGATAAGTTTCATAAATTGCAGCATATTACTCATGCCGGCTGATTTCTCACTGTGGGCTGCCATCTTTTACCTGCTTACCCGGATGTAGAAGACCAGATTGACTCATGTAGTACCTGGAAACAGCCGCGAGGTGGCAGCATTAATCTGATTAATCAAAGGGAAAATAGTTATGCTTTTTATTCTTCATCTTTGCCTCTGGAGTTATTTATTTATTTATTTTTTATATATATATGTATAAATATGATGCATTTGTATTTTAACAATAAATATTCTTTCTGAAAAGCATCCAATGTGTAATATAATAATTTTCCACCGCTTTGGTCGAAATAACTGTTCAAAAACGGTAGGAGGCGCGGCCACGCTGGAAGGCACACAAGCGACTAAAAAGCACGAAGAACTAATTGCGCCGGAAGTCAGAGGAGCGGGAGATTGGAAAACGTAAACAGACTAAACAACCTTGCGAATTGCAACCGGAGCATTCACAAAAAAATGCTGAAAAAGCCGTCGAAGCTGAAGAGCACCATAAGGTCTAAAGCAAAGGGGAAGGTGAACATCGCAGCGGGCTCGGAGGCGATGGTAGGCGGATAGACCACGCTCGCTGATACGCGTTTTCGTTTGTTGATGCTAGATAAACTGCTAAGTGCTTGCTACTTAAACTGTCGCTTTGCTTTCCGCCTCCCCTCAGATTGAACTACTGACGCTACTGTTCCTGAACAGCCTGGCGGAAGAGGCGAAGGCCAAGGCGCTTGAGGAGAAATCTGCAACAATCAGAGCTCACCATGTCAAAGCAGTGGCTAAGGTCAGCGCCTTCTGCTTTCCTCTTAAAACCAGGATTACATGAAGGCCAGCTGGGTTCATTTAGATTCATTTAGATTTTTATGGCTGTAGGATTCCCCAGAAACAACAAGTACTTAGTAAGTGATCTTGCTCCCTTTCTAAAGACGATTTAAACCTTCAGTATTAGGCAGTTTTTCAATAGTATTTTGTGTTTTTGACTACAAAAACACATGCTAAGTAAATGTGGAAAACGTGTAATCAGATCAGGGTTAGTTTTGTGTTTACCAAATATTGGGCGTACCTCAATTAATGAATCATAGCGTCAACAACGTATTCAAAGAGAGAAGCACTTAATAGATTAAATTCACAATGGTTAATTTTTAAGAAAGTAGCATTTTAAAATGTAACTTAAGAATTGTGGCTTATTTCTATTTGGCTGTTTTGGCATGAATTACTGCTTCAATGCGGCATGGCATGGACCGGATCAGCCTGTACCTCCGCTGACATTTTAAGAAAGTCTAGGTTTTCTTCTTTTTCATAATTCTCAATAGACTCTCTATTATATCAGGTGATATACTGGTACACTTTCAACTACCAAGTCCCGGTGCCAACTTTTGTAACAGAATCTGTCAAAAATGCTTAGGGATGTTTTTCTTAGCTATACTTTTTCCTTCCATTCAGCTTTCCAGAAACATGCTAGGTTACAGCACTCAATTATCAGGCACATTCTAAAGCAGCACCATAATATTTTTCTTCTTTGTCGTCATCTCTTCACAGAATTTTTATTTATTATATCAGGATGGGCGGTATGAACAAAAAAAATTTGTCACGATATTTCCCAGTATTTAGTCATAAAAAAAACACCCAAATTTCATTATAATCTTGTTTTACTTCAACTCATCATTGCATACAGTTTGGGGCCTCACAAACACAAATATTGCTCTTTAAATAATGATAGTAATAAAAAGAAAATGAATGCCCTAATTTACTACAACAGTTACATTAATCCTGCCGGCTTATAATTCAACTGCACACAGTAATAGCAACTGTTATACCGACTGGAGGCCACCACCAAGTCAGGATCTGGAAGCTCTAGCTGGAATGTGGTGGTGAAAATGTTCCAACTTCTAAGGTGGTCTGATTTGTTTAGACCAGGGGTCTCAAACTCGCGGCCCGCGGGCCAACTGCGGCCCTCGGGACGATAGTTTGTGGCCCCCGCCTTAATATGAAAGTTTAATGTTAGTGCGGCCCGCGAGTTTGATATAATTGGCACTTTTCAGTGTTGTGTGCGGAGCTGAACGAACTTACCAATCACGGTGGAGTATATTGCTCTCGGGGGCGGGACATCGGCCGGGCCTATTTGCATTTTCTATTTGTCATTATTTGCATGCGGTACATGCGCAATTTCCGCGGCCGCTCCCGCTTCACGTGCTTCAGCATCCAGTCTAGACCCGGAAGCTGCTGATCAGTGTAACGTAATTAAGGTGAGGCGCTGTAATGCTTGGGTTGTGTTTAAGGGAGGAGAGGAGGCGGCAGATTCGTCAGGACGGTCAAAAACTCACAACCACACTGGTACTGGGAATTCCACAGTGTTGTCCTTTAATAAATACGCTCTTCACCAACCTTACAAAGCCCGGTTGAACGGCTGCTATATTATCAGACATGAAAATTGAGCAGCGTCCAAACAACCCGTAACATTACTAAAAAGTTAGGGAGCTCACATGTCCGTCTAGCACGTCTCTCCCACGCTCTACAGAGAAGCCGTGGCGCATACTTCTGACATCATTAGCAATACTAGAGTATCTTAAAGAGACACTACACAATTACGGCTGTTACAGCGCCTGACTATGGCCAAATATGGTAATAGGCAATCAGAAAGGTTCGGCTGAGGAGACCGTGTGTGTGAATGCGGCCCAGCCTCACCCAGACTGTACTTCCAGCGGCCCCCGGGTAAATTGAGTTTGAGACCCCTGGTTTAGGCTAAATATAAATAAGAACCTAATGTCTATAAACCAGTCAGACGCCCTTTAATTTAAATCTGACGTCAGCAGGACAAGAAAAATAATAAAATAAAGAAAAATACATACATTTATATTTTTCTGTTTATTAAATTCTTTCAAATTGAAAACTTTTTTTCTGGTCTGTAACCACCAATCATCAACATGTTCTTTGGTGCACTTTGTTAAAACGTCAGTAATAATTACATAAAGGTTAGGAAGATATGCTTTAATGCATACATAATGATAATTTTGTAGTTCTTTAAATGGTCAATATTTGCTTAATTCACTAACTGAACTGAAACAATGTTTACAGTTTGTATTATTGTCCTCAGACCGTATTCACATGAATGCTTAAAAATGCAACTTTTAAAAACATTACTAAAGTATTTTGTGTTGATTCGGTGAGATTGACCTGATTGTTTTTCTGTCTTTGTAGAAAGTGCTAAGAAAGGCAAGAGGATGAAGAAGACGAGGATTATTGTAATTAACTTCTTCATAAACGTATTTTCATGCTTTTATTTTTTGAAATTTCTTTTGTTAAAATGTTTTTTTTTTCTTTGTTAGTGTGTGTTTTTGGTTTTTTAATAAATTCTTTTAACTTGTATTCTGGCTCTCAGTTGAGTTTTTTTCTCTCTCTCTCTCTTTGTCTCACAGCTATAACCCAGATGATTCCAGACTAATTTTATAATGTCTGAGTTTATTTATGACATGAAACAGGCTTGTATTTAGGGGCTTCTTCACAGCGCGTTAGTGCTCGACATCCGCTCGGCTCTCGTCTCGCTCTCCGCTCATCCATCATGGTTTCTGTCTTCAGCTGCACGCTTCACGGCTCCCTTCGAATTCCTCGCTTCGTCACGGCACACAGAATATCTGCACCATCAGATGATATCCTGCTAATTCCTTATCACCACTGAGTTCTTTGCGATCAGACGCCAATCACAACAGGAAAGGTCAAAGTAAAGACAAATGTTTTCAGCTTGTCTTATGAAAGAAATGACAGTTTCTTTTTTATTTATGGATCATTTTCCAAACGCAGCAAGTTCTGTTTAAGTGATTGTGTCAAACATTCATGTGTTCATGTTTTGTAGGATCCTCTTTTGTCATTTCAGCTGTGATCTGTGATGTTATATGATACATCAACACAGAATAATGTTTTTTTTTTTGTGAAGTGGAAAGAAAATTCAGAATGTTTTTGTTTTATTTTCAATAAATAAGGATCTGTAAAGTCTGTTCTCTATTTGTGTTCGCCTTTATTTGTCTCCACCAGATTTAAACATTTAGACACTGGATTTTTTTTTTTTTTTTGTCCATTCCTTTTTGCAAAATATCTCAAGCTCAGTCACAGTGGATGGAGAGCAAGTCTTTACGCAGATTCTCAAGTTTGGTTTAGAAATGGACTTTGATTAGGCCATTCTTGAACATAAATCCGCTTTAATTCTATTGTAGCTCCGGCTGGTCGTTTTTAGGGTTGTTGTCCTGCTGGAAGGTGAACTTCCATCACACATTCAGTCAAATTCAAAGATACTTTATTTACCCTAACGGGAAATGAAATGTCATCACTCAAATCATCCAAGAGTCACTGTGGATGACAGCACTGCCGGTTGTAGGATGTCCAGTAGCAATAGTAGAATAAAAATTCTGAAGAGGCCTCTGACTGAAGACTTGCTCATGACTGGCAACAATTCAATATCTGAGCAGTAGAGATGGTAATTCAAGGAAGCACTGCTTATCCGCCTCATTTGCTTTTGCTGCTCTTTAAATCTCAGTCTGGCCGTACGGTTAGAAAGCCAGACAGAGAGACGTTAGCTTCCAGAATATGATCCTTGTCGATGATGATTGATGGAAGGGATGGTTTGAACATCCTCCTTTTCTCTCTGCTGTTTTCATCTCTGCCGGCATTAGGACTCATAGTACAGACATCATTTGAGCTTCTGAGATGCTAATCAGCTGCTACCAGTTGTACATCCAGTTACATAATCTGGAACATGTTTGGCAATTTAGCTCTATCCATCTTTTCATCCTCTGACCATTTTTTCTGCTACTGTGAGAAGAAAAGCATCCATATGATCCACCACAGCTTTGTCTCTCTTGACTGTATGATCATGCAGATGAGCATTGTTAGTTTTCTGACACACAGGGCAAATTTTGGTCTCAAAATTAATATTCTTGCAAAACCTGTCAGTTTGGGTGGACAGCCAGATACGGTTGGTGTCTGATGTTTCATGTAGCGATATCAGAGAAGGCTGAATACAAATGTATGGAAAACCCTTCAGATTTTAATTAGCTAAAAACAAAGCTTACAAAAGATTTTCTTTCACATTCACAATTGTGCATCACTTTAGTTAGGGAGGTTGAGGTGTATGAATACTTCTTCAAGGACCTTTGTAATTCTCCTCTTCCTGTCACTTATTCGGGCCTCGGTGAAGACATTCCTTGCCCTTATGTCGTTTTTTTTTTTCTTTTCTTTTTCATTCCAGAATCTGATCTGGCACCCCTGGGAGCATTGCCTTCTCATGTTTATCTCCCTGCTCAGATTTGGGGAGGTGTTACTAGGTCGCCCGAGCCCTTCCACATGTCTCTCAGGAGCAGATCTGACTTACTGCTCACTCAGTGATTCACATATTTTTATACCGGAGCCTCAGATAACACATCTGCACATGTTTTCAAAACCCAAATGTAACTGTTTTGACTTCTTTTACTTGCACGCGTGTTGGCTGCAAGGTAATTTGAAATAAATAATAATAATAAAAAAAAAAAAACGTTGGTTTTTAAGGGGGGGGTTTAGAGACTCTAGTTCAACATATGTGCTTCACAGAGATGGTCAATATATCTATGCAGTTTTGCTCCCTGCTGGTTGATGGATGATGTTTCTCTGCAGCAGCTGGCTGGACATCCAGAGGCTCCTCTCACGTGTCATTTTATTGTCCTCTTTTCATGCTTTGCTTTCGCTCCTAGAAGAAAATTGGGCTTTCATTATATATGTGTTTGTTCTTGTGTATTAAAGCTGAAGCCAAACTAAAATGACGCCTTGTCCAGCTCCTCTCTTTAGATTCCTTCTCTTAAATCATTTTTTCCAACATGAATCCTCTCCGGAATGAAGTCCCTCTGCAAATCTCTGGCTGTTTCCTCCTGTGACATTTTTCCAGACAGACTCAGAAGTAAAAAAAAAAACCTTCACGTTTCTTAACAAGGAACACATGCTTTGTCCGCTTTGCTTAAACTCTATTGCATGAAATCGATCTAGGAGCGAACGGACGAAGGCTTACGGGGGGAAAAAGTACGCTTTTATCTCCACATTTTGCCTCGGAGCCAGAAGATGATGGGATGTGAATTGACAGGGTCTGAAAAGATTGCGGGAGAAATGTGAAATAAGTGGGAAAAGGCATTCCCAGACCTCTTTATGGATGTGAGTAACTGTTTTGGGAATGTAGAACATCTCAGAGTTCCCAAAACAACTGATAATACACACTGGGAAGGCAAACAAAATCTTTGACTGTCCTCCAGCCTTTTTTTTTTTCTCGCCTTTTTAGCAAAGATCCTCTATGACACTTGCACATCTCTAAATTTGCTTTCTCATTGAGAGGTAGTCAAATCATCCAGCGAAGTTTTGGTTCTCATTTTTTGAACCAGTCTCTTAATGGAAAACACACAGCTGATGGCTGCTGGTAGCCTTGAACAGAAAAGGTACGGACGCACATTTCCTCTGTATGTGGTTTCAGTCGGCCCGGTTGTGACGGGCGGAGGAAAAAGTGAATTTTAAATGAAAAGAAACAAGAAGTTGTTTTTATGAACTCACTTCTGGTTCCCTCCAAAACTCACCAGCAACTTAAGACGGACTTTATTTTCTAATTCTGTTTTTTTTTTTAAAGCACACCAATCCATACAGTTTAAGAAAAAAAAAGTGTATTATTATTGTATAAAGGTAAATGCTTTGTACTCAAACATCCACAATTGTATAAAACAAGCAGAGAAAGATGATATTCTAAATTTTAAAAGAAACATGTTGAAACCTTGATTTTAACATTTTTCCTGGTGTCCTGATGCTAATGCATTTCCATCTGTTTTTGCAGATAATCAACTGATAAATTATGACTTCATTTTCACTGTAACAATGCTGCATGGCTACGTAACACACAGGCTGTAAACGCTACATGATGCAATAGATAATCAGTGTCACAATATCTTTATAAAAGATGAATGAATGGCGACTAGTTAATGTGGTGAGTGTAAACTGTACGAACTAAACATGTACGGGTTTAGTTCTAGCCTGTGTGAGCTGCAGTTAAAACTGGTTCTTTTGAAGGGTGACCTTTCACCTCGGATCAATCTGAACTCAGGGTGACTTCGGATCAACATCTGCCTGAGTGTGTTAATTTCATTTCTTTCTGTCTATATTGCCACATCAATTGCCCGTTTTGAAAAGAGATGCTAAAGTTTTTGTAATTTTCACACATCCTGGCAAAGTAACATGTCGTGAGGTGGGTTTTGCTTTAAAGTAAAATGTTGTAGTTTAGGTCAGACGTGCAGGAAGCGGGTTTTCCTGCAGCCACGTGGGCTGAGACAAGCAACCATTGCAGCAGCACCGAGAAATTTCTAGAAACCTTCTGCAGCACATGTGCAGAGTCGTGAAAGCTTTGTGCTTTGCCTTTTTTATGAGGATCTACTTTACTTCCATAAACTACATTTGTTCATTGTAATTTTTCTAGACTTACCACAGATCTGATCATCATCTGATTCTTGGTCCCAGCAACCAAGATCATTTACAGTTGAAGACAGGGAGTGGAGGTGGAGATGCACTTTAAAGGTGGGAAAAACAACATAAACTAAACCAAAGAGGGAATCTACCTTCAGAAAGAGCTGGGGGAAAGTTCCCGTCTGTGCACTGATCCAGAGCAACAGACACCGTAGATGTGACAATGGATTAGAAGGAGGGATGAGGAAAAAAGGAAAGGAGGGTGGGAGTGTGAACATGTGTGGGAAGCAAAAAAGAGCTTACTGAAACCTTGCATTTGTTGGAGGCTTGACTATCTTGTGATGGCTCCTCTTCTGTCCGCTTTCTCCATGCCGTCCTGCCAGCTCGCATAAACTCATGGAACGCACGCTGGGCTTTTTCTTGGAGAAAATATTTCTACATTTCACCGCTGCAGTATTTGCATGGACCCAACTGAAGGAATACCATGGAGCCCTACAACGACTCATTCAAACACGTCCCTGCTAGATTTTGGGTGTGACGTGACGCCTCTCTGCATGACTGGATGAACTTAAGGAAAAGGAAAATGCAAATACCAGCGTTAATCTGGATGCTGCAGCTCCTGAACGTTGCAAAAGGCCCGGACAGCACAAGCGTTCTGAGATTTAAACGTGAGTCTGGTGTTTGCGTCGATTCTTCAAAACCAACTGCGAGTCTTTGTGAACTCTCCTGCTAGGGGACAGAGCGGACAAGGGGGTACATATGGAGACGATAAGCGTGGACTGTTCAGCTTTCAGGGAAGGATGTGGTCATAGATTTCCATTTGATTTACTCGCGTGCAGGCAGAGATTTTACAGCTCAGATCACAACTCATAAAAGCAAGTAGCCTGGAATATTTGCATGCTGCAAAACAGAGTCTGTTGAATGGAGTGTGTAATCTGAACCTTAATAGTAGTATTTTTATTTATTTATTTATTTTCCAGTCCAGCTCCTTCCAACAGCTCTCATGCTGTGCAGGATGAATTTTAATTCCTTGTTTACCTCTAAACCTATGACAGGTAGTGATCCGGCGGGCAGCGGCTGTCAGGTAGGATGTGCAACATGCTCTCCGCTGAACGGCTGTCTGTCCTGTAAGCCTCGCTTCTTCTTCCACCTGGAGCTGGACGGCATCCAGCAGAGGGGGACGTGCATGTCCTCCTGTCCCCGAGGTCACTACGGCATGCGCTCTCCCCACATCAGCACTTGCATCAGTAGGTACCCATAAAATTAGAGAACCTAGGTTTAATCAAAGGCTTTCAAAATGATGGATATATTTATATATATAGTGCTCTGCAAACGTGTTCACACTATTTTGGCCGTTATTTTTATTTAATTTTTTTTAGTTTGTTACATTACAATTGCAAGCTTTTTTTTGTTATATTTTTGATTTTATGTGAAAGAGCAATGTAACTGAGGGGCATAAGGAAAGGAAATGAGACATTTTGGATGACAAAATCTGAAAAGTGTGGCATGCTTTTACAGCGGCAACCATTTGGGATATGTTTTTGTTATCTTTAGGGTAAGGTTAGGGCTAGTAACTAAAACCTTTGCCTGTTTTTCTTTGTTTAATAGCTGAAGCGCGGTCAGATTGCCTAAAGAGCCTCTGTAAACATTAACGTGCAACCATTGCCACAGATTCACAATTGGATGTGGGTCTTTACTTTATCTAGGCTATTTTAACTTCTTTTTTTATCTGAAGCCTTTTATTACATGTTAGATGTTTGGTTTTGTTGTCCTGCTGTAAGGTCAGCCTTCACCTAAGTCTCACTTGCAACCTCTAACAGGTTTTCTTCTTGGATATTTGGCTCCGTCTATCCATACATAATTTGCAAAGTAAAACAAAAACCTGGTGCTGAAATATTGTTTTTCTGTTGATTTGGCCTTCTGACATTGGCTTAAATTGTTTTATCAATTCCACAGAACCTTTAATATGATACTAAGTCAATTTGCTAGGAATTATTCCTTAGACTCCTCTTTTAGGTAATCAGTCAGTTGTGAAGCAGCCCCACACTACCATGTTTAACAAAGTCTTGTTAATTGTATCGGTAGAGGTTTGTGCTCATCAAACATCTGTAGCCCCCCCCCAGAAATTCAACAAAATAACAAAAACATCCAATTTTATTTTCAAAATGCATTGTTTTCTTTTCTTTTCCAATATTCTGTATTGCTCTGGCACATGTGGGTCCACCAGCACAAGCAGCAGTATTTTGCTGATGACAATGTGGTTGCTCTGCACTGACCAAGGTTCATTCCTATTGGCCTGCAGAGTGCAAGGTGGATTGCGCCTCCTGCTTCAGCGAAAACTTCTGCACCCGCTGTCATCCCGGCCACTTTCTGTTCCGGGGCAAATGTGAAAGCAGCTGTCCGAACGGGCTGACCGCAAACGCTGCACTGCGAGAATGCACAGGTACGACGCTTCTTCACGGCAACATGAAAATGGCTGAAACTGGGGTCTAAGCAGCGTAATAGATTGCATCTGTCTTTGTCAGAGTGCCCTGAAGGATGTGAGCTGTGTGTGGGGAGGAGCAATTGTACGAGGTGCAGAGCAGACATGTACCTCCTCCATGGCCAGTGCAACCACACATGTCCCAAAGACTTTGAGCCTGATGTCCAGCTCATGCAGTGCATGCCCCAAGGTGAGAGACGCTGTCCTTACCTTGCGTTTTATCCCTCTCGCTCCGATGAGTGTGTTACAGTTTCTGATTGCCCTCTGTCTCTTGAAGTTCATTGTGAAGTTGGAGAATGGACGAGTTGGGGTCAGTGCGTTCGGAAGCACAACACGACGGTCCACAGGCGGGGGGAGGAAACACGCACACGACAAATCCTGCATTTCCCAAGCGCCTCCGGTGACCCATGCCCTCACATTTCAGAGATCAGGAAATGTGCAACAAAAAAGAAGCAGAAAAGCAGGTCGGAATGAGCTGAGGAAATCACTTGTAAATTATTAAACATTAAGTCTTGTATTGCTCCCTTCCACTTTTGGGGATTTGGTAATATTTCTGAAAAATAAGTGATTTTCTCTAAGAGTCCACAAGAAGTGAAAAGAATCGGTTGGTCCATTTAGGATGTTTTTTTGTTGTTGTTTTTTATTAATTGATTTCATGGTTAAAATCTCATATTTAGCTGCCACCATTTCAACATACTACTTTGGTGTATGTTTTTACTCAAACAGTTCAAAGCGACTACAACTTTTTCTCGTGAATGATTCAGACAAATAATGTAGATATTGTGAGACAACAGTGTGAGGAATAAATCTGATCTTTGCACCTGAATGTTACTCAAATATGTTTACAATCTGTAATTTGTAATCCTAGTTTTTTTTATAATGTAAAATGTGATTACATTTCTGTCTGTTGGAAAAGAGATTCCCTTCTTTATGTCATTTTTTCATCTAGAGTTGTTTGATCCTGAGTGGGTATAGTTCTGCCATTGTACATATAGTAAACCTGTGCGGACAATTTTGTTATTTGTGTTGCTATTAAAATTTGCTTCTAAAGTTATAAACACATGAAACGTTTGCCCAGAAATGTTTGTCCAGTCCAGCTACCCAGTTGTCACTTTTCTCTGGACGCAGAGCTTTTAAAATAAAGGGACAGTCACATTATTGTCTGTGTGTCCAGATGGAGAACTTCTAGAATGCCCTACAGGTCATAAGCTATAGTGTATGTAATAGAATAAAAAGGATTTTATAACAAAAAGAATATATTTCAAACAGAAAGGCTTAATCTTTACGCAAAGACATGAAACATTTAAACAAACTTTAACTCTTCCTTTTGAACACTAACGCCTAAAATAAAATGTCAAATGAATCTACATTAACTTAACACAGGGCACATTACTTAATTAAATAAAAAGGAGAAGAATTTCCTCAAACAATTAGGACCTAAGTGCGCAGCTGCAGTAGTGCGTGTCAATGTCTGTGTGTTAGCGCCTCCTCTGGTCACTAAAGGCATCTCAGGACTTGGGAGGGCCGCCGCCGCACCTCAGGCTCTATCAGTGCTAAAACATTATAATTTCTTGTCATATCTTTATACACAGCCAAACAAAATAACTGGGGGTTTATAAATATCTCCATCTGGACATCAGGTGAAGACGTTGTAGGAGTCTCCTGTTTTCAGGTAAGCTAGCTAAAAGCTAACCCCTAGCCTACAGGCTAACATAACAATATTGTAGTGGAGGTGAAAAGATAATATTAGTTTGGGAAATGTTTTACTCGGCTGCTCGTCTGGCAGTTACATTACTCCCCATAAGACAGAAAAACACCCGAGGTCGCGGCAGGACAGGAGAAACTTTATTTTGTTAGCAATTTAACAGTTTGCCAACGTTAGCTTAGCTTGAAGGGCTTAGTTACCACTGTTAAACAGCGTTTTGTAGCTTAATCTATTACGCTACAATTTTGTCATATTGTTTATGACAAAATACATTCTTTCGAAAACAGATAAAAATGTTTGCTACTGTAGAATATTTTTTGTGGTTTTTAGTTAAATTGCGAGATGTTAATGTGGGTTGTGTATGTATGGGCGTTACCAGAAACAAACACCTGTTTCCCCATGACAGCAGAGCGGTAAGAGGGTTACAAACAAGATTAAAAAAATCACTAGGTTCAAGAAGTTTAAAACGAGTGACATTTATATAAAATACCCAGGTGATTACTTACGTTATAAATTCTACTAGTTTTTGACTAAACATTCGACAGTGACAAAACAAATGCTGAAGAAACCTGACAGTGGTAAACAGTTTTGCACTGGTAAGAAGTTACCACAATCAATTAACTAGGAATCTAAATCTGTTCATTTTCATTTGAGTGTCTCAGATTAAAACCCCAAGATTTATACTTTCTGTTTTTGGAGTCATCAAACCGCAGATGAAGTAAAACCAGAAAAGAATGGGCATTTCAAGACTATTGTAGTCTCCATAATGTGTACAGTTTGACGTGCTCAAGAAAGCTGTCCTGTGAGAGATTTTCACCCTGTGCACTGGCTGTTTGTTGTGTTTCAGGGCGAGGAGCAGGAGGAGGACGGGGCACAGCAACAAGAGACCCCAGCCACATGAGACGCATAGCAAGTATTTACCAAACCAGTTAAGCTGTTCACTTCAGTGCAGAAAGGAACAAACTTCCCACCGGGTTTACCATGACGGTTCCGTTTCTCTCCGCAGCATGGCCGGGTGTGGAGAAGTGAACCTGTCTGAGAACACCCCAGCTCCCTCCAAGCTTAAAGAAGATGCAGAAGACGACTCTTGCAGCTCCACCACCACCGCCGCTGTACCGCCAGAGTGCGCCATCTGCCTGCAGAGCTGCGTCCACCCTGTCCGTCTCCCCTGCTGCCATGTCTTCTGTTTTCTGTGCGTGAAAGGCGCCTCCTGGCACAGCAAGCGCTGTGCTCTCTGCCGGCAGGAAATCCCAGAGGACTTCCTGGAGCGCCCGGACCTGCTCTCCCTCGAGGAACTGAAAGCCGCGGCCGCTGGTTTGAACCGCGGCGGGAGCGAGTCGCGCGGAGACTACACGTGGTACTACGAGGGGCGCAACGGCTGGTGGCAGTACGACGAGCGCACCAGCCGAGAGCTGGAGGAGGCCTTCATGAAGGGGAGGAAGAGCACCGAGATGCTGATTGCAGGGTTCCTTTACGTGGCGGATCTGGAGAATATGGTGCAGTATCGGCGGAACGAGCATGGCCGCCGGCGCAAGATGAAGAGGGACGTAGTTAATATCCCTAAGAAGGGCGTGGCAGGTTTGAGGCTGGACTCTGAGCTTGTCTCCGTCCCCTCTTTACCAGCGGCGGTCTCTGCTACGGCAGAGCGTGTGAGCTCAGCTGACGGCTCCGACTCCGCAGGTCAGTCCCAGCCTTCATCCTTTGGGATTTTGGTTCCTCTTCCTCCTGTCAGACCTCAAACGCTCCTCGGACGTCATCTCGGCAGTCCTCTGTCTCCGTCACCGTCGCCTCTGGAACAGTCTTTCTCTCAGCTGCTAATCAGCCAGCCAGAGGGCGAAGAGCTGGAAGGCGACGGCGAGCTGCAGACGTACGAGTCTGCATCGGGGAGCAGCGAGAGTGAAGAGGAGGAGGAGGAAGACAGTGAGAGGAGAGGAGAGCCTGAGGAGCGACTGAGACGCACACAGAGGCCGCTAAGGGAGAACCAGCCAACCAGAGTTCCTCCAAGAGGCATGCCGTCCAGCTCCGGCCTCAGCCTCCGCTCGCGCAGTCCTGATGGACAGTGCACCGTCACAGAAGTATAGCCCACCGGAGGGGTCCCCATTTCATAAGACTCGTTATCAGCTCAGCAAAAGAATGTCTGAAGACGCAAATCATCTCAAAGGTCCGATTAAAAGGAGAAATACCGCTGCTTTATTGTGATAATGTGCCAAATATGATTTTTTGTGTCTGCCTATTTTTTATGTTAAAATAATTAGTGGGTTCAATTTAGCCTGTCTGCTGAAGCTTTACAACAATAAAAATAATTTGCAGTAGGTAGATAAAATTAGAAGGAACATTTAAAAGGACACATATCATGTGCTAAAGCCTTTTCCATTCCAGAAATATAAGCGGCAAGAAAAGGGCTGTTTTCTTACAGATATAAAACAACCTGGTTCTATAACAGGTGGACACTTCAACAGTTCCTGGACAGATCCTGGAACTCTGATGTATCCAACCCCAGTTCTGTGCTGGTAACAGCAAAAATATATGGTTTTAATTCCTTTAAAATTGAATCTTCAGGCCCCTTAAATAGTCAGATGCATTAAATCTATTCAATCTTCTCTTCATACAGCCTCTTTCCTTGTTGTGTCCTTCCTTTCTTCTCTCTTTCTGCTTCTGTCTGTTTGCCCCTCCATCCTACATTTTTTTTCTTTCTTTATATCTTCCCTTACTTTATTGTAAATAAATAATAATCCACTAATAAATAATCCACTAATAACTCACAGGAGTTCCAGCACATATTTATGATCTGTGGAGCCCCCACCCGTGGCTGTGTTCTTGGCTGATATAGAGAAATGTATCGTTTTGGTGAGTTTCATTTTTTTTTTTGCATTTCATTTTCTGGCAAACACAAAACTTATTTTCAAGTCAAACCATGCCTTTTCTCCCAAATCGTTTCAGCTCAGTGATTTTGTTTTAAACATTTTTTTTGGGCTGATAACTTTAATCATTTTTTTTGTTTTCAATTTCTGGGCGATGAAGTGAAAATGAAGCTAAAATGTAGCAACTTGCATAAGCACCGCGGATGCTTAACAGCTGTTTTTCTGTCACGTTGCACTTATTTTTCATTTTGAAATGTAGGTACTCAGGATGTGATCTGCTGAAACTGAAACAGGAGGTTATATAAACGTGACATGTGCGAGAGCAGAGGGAGGCTGTATTCCCTCTATTTTAGTGTCTTGTTTTAATTATGGACTGTTGGTGCTGTTGTGAACAGCGCTGGGTGCTGAAAAGCTACTGGCAGATCCACTGGAAAGTTTTTGTTTCTATGTTCAGGAGCACACATTTGGGTTTCTATTTTTGACTGAGCACTCCTAACAGAGCCACTATCAAAGTAGCTGCACTGACATGTTCTTGGACGAGTTCGGCCTGTTTACTCTCTCGCTCGGGTTCTTTCCCTTTTCCTCCTGCTGGTTTTGGTCGTCTTTTCTCAGTTGGACTCTTTTTTGTGTGCGTGTGTGTGTGACTACCTTTTTTTTTTTTTCATTTGTGTTGTGTTTCTCTAGTGATGTGTTGTGAAGCTATTAAAGTGTAATCAATGACTTAAAATGACATGCTGCTGAATAACATTTTTTAAGACAAAGTTTCAACAATGAAGCATTCATTTAAAAACTAAGGCTGCAAAAAAGAATCAGAATTTCTAGCTCAGGCTTTTTTAAGATTGGTGATTGGCCAGAAAAACGCCATCAGTGCACCCCTGATAACAACTAATACATGTTGTATATATTTAAAAACAATCTGACTTGTGACATTAGATTACGCCAAATATATCCTGTTTATGTCAGGCTGTATTACTAACATTTTTGCAAAATTCCAGAATGATTTTCTAAAATCAGAAGTTAAAACACATTAACCATAAGATTATGGGTTACTGCATAACACATCTTAATATATAATTCAACGTAAAATGAAAATATTAGTCTCTTAACTCATATATTGTTGTTTTCTTTGTTGTTGTGCTGTTAGGTAAATTTGACTTTCCACGACAAAGCCATTCTGAAAGTGGACTCTAAGCTTTCTAATGATGTCAAACACATGGAAATAAAAAAAAGTTGTTCTTTACTACCTACTATTGTGTGCTTCAATAACATTTAGGGCTATTTGCGATTTAGAAGCATAATTAAAGAAAAACCGACTTGAATTGCTTTAACAAACAAAAATCCTTTTCTGCACCATTAAATCTAAAAAGAATTAACCAATTTCTATCGATGGTAGTTTCCTATTGTGTTTATTTAATTTTATGATTTCAGAATAAATAAAAATAACAATAGCTGTTCATGTGCAAGCAGAGCATCATTCGTTACCAAGCAAAGTCTTAAAAAACAAAGAACAGTTCTCACTAACTGAGACGGGTCCTAACCACTCACCTCATAGAGCCGTTCAAAGGAATCCAATCGTTAGTGAACGACACATCAACACTCAGCAGCTACGATTTAGCTTCCTCTGATCATATAATATACCTGGTATCTTTCTTTCCACCGGTATCTGCAGCTTTTCTTTCGAGTGACCCGGTTTTAAGCCAGTTTTTCATCATTATTTTAAACACAATCCTTTGGAAAGCTAACAGTAGCGTCGCACTTTTGAGTTTAACGTCACGGGAAATAAACGGTCGTTCACATGCATTATCTCGAAAAGCTGCCCTGTAGGCATACTTGAAATGTAACAAAAAGAAAAAAAGCAGTTGCTTTATCATGAAAATAAAAAAAGTATGTGGAAATACTCAAGTAACATTTCAAAACAGCAAGTCATAGCTTATGCACGAAATGGTCAGATTATGGACTAATTAGTTCTCAAATGGCTTAAATTACGCAAAGGTCAATGTTTTGGAGCTACTTTGACAAAAGTCCATTTAAATCTTCCAGAATTAATGCGACAGAGCTGACCAGGTGACTAAACAATTCAGTCTACAAACTGGACTCAGTTACACCAGGAGGAATGGGCCGAAATTTCATCAAAATATTGAGAAACGTTTGTTGAAGTGTAACAAAATGGTGGCCCATTTTGTGTTGAAAGACACTTTTCAATGTATATTAACATCTCACTGAAGAAAGTCATAAAATCATCTAAAAATATATTTCCTCTTAGTATTCTTTTCTTTTGCTTTTAGCAAATATAAATAATTTTGGTAATCCCGTCTATTTATTCTGGTTCATATCTCGAGTACATGTTGTTTTCCTAGGTGCTATGATTTTTTGTCCACCAGGCGGAGCTGTTGCACAAAATAACCTTATTTTAAAAACTTTAAAACGAAACTTTTCAACAAGCTCCTGAAAGCCAGAGAAATTCATTCGTAGACCTTTACTTTCACTGTATCCATAGAAGCATATATATAGGCTACAATGCAGTCTAATCGAAATCACATATGCTTCCTTTCATGTGCTCCAAATGTATTGTACAGACTTAAAAATGTCCACAAAGAGATATAATAGAAAGGTCACAGTTGTCCTCTTATATTCACATTAAACTAATGTGATCAGAGAACTTCATGCCCGACGTTTTAAGCAAAGCATAGATAAATTCATAGCAGTGAAATTTGGATATAATTGGTGGATTAATATGCTGCTCCTGCTAAGCTGCAGCTCTCACCAAGAGAGGGAAACCCCAGGCTGTTTGTCTGCAGTTGGAATGTGAGTTGAATTAGAATCATGACTGAATGGGACAGATTTTGGCCAGTGTCTTGCCTGAGTTTCCAAAGACGGTCTGTGTACTGCATAAAAAGTAACCATAGTAACCAGATGTTTGCAGTTTGCAAAAGATACTTTTTCCACATATATAGCCATCTGATTTTGTTTTTCATGTTCTTTTTTTTCATCACATGTTCAAAATGAAGACTAATGAGTTGCACGCAGACTTCAAAATGGAAAGTATGGAAAGATGAATGCAGCCATTTATGCAAAGAAGTCTCCAGTAACTTGGAAAACCATCATTGAGTCAAGAGAAACAGTCAGTCCAGATGTGGCTTCAGGGTACATTTGTCTGTTTTTTCCCCCCCATCATTACATCTGCAAAACTGCTGTATACCAAATAGCTCATTGCAAAACAAGATAATGTGTTCTCTATAATATAAAGCAGAGTGAACAATCATTAAATAGGTAGAAAACGAAAAGATAAAAATGAAAAACTAACAGTTAAAACATGCAGTCTTATGAAAAAGTATTTGCCCTTAGAGATTTCTTTGTTTTAATTCACTGAATGTTTTTTTTTAGGGTGTTTGAGGTCATTGTACAGCATCTCAGTCAGATTTAAGTTCAGTTTTTTACTAGTCCACTCCAAAACCTGTCGTCTTTTAGACCATTCAGAGGAGGAATTACTTGTGTGCTTCAGATCCCGCTTCATAACCCACGTGTACTTGAGCTTTGGGTCGTAAAGTCTGGACATTCTTCAGGATTCTATGCTAGATAGCAAAATTCATGGTTTCATTATGTGTGAAAGAATACTCCAAATCACTCCCACCATGTTACTGATCAGATTGGTGTTCTTTTCACTGAAATGCTTTGTTATGTTCTGAATGAGGATCTATGTCCAGACAGGTCAACTATTTCAACTAGTTAATAGACTAACTTTTGCCACATTAATTCTCAAAATATTTCCACATAATATCCCAAAGTTTTAGGGAATCAAGATGTTTTTTGCTTTTTTTTGTGAGATGGGCCTTTGAATGTTCTTTTTGTCAGCAGTGGTTTTGGCCTTCAAACTCTCAATTACCAGTCGCTCGCTCATATTGTTGAATGTTGAGCTAGCTAGCTGAAAATGTGTCTTATTGTCTAGTCCCTTGATCTGGCTAACTAGATAGCTAGCTTAAGATAGCTAGGTAGTGCTAGTTAGCTAGACAGTTGGACAACTATATTGATAGTTAACTAGATAACCATCTAGGTAACTAGAAAGCTATCTACTAAGCTAGATTGTTCTAGTTAGCTAGCTCTAGCTAACTAGATATACTTAGTTAGCTAGCTCTATCTATCTATCTGGGAGGGAAGAAGGAAGGGTGTATGATCAAAAGATATTTGACAAACAAAGGGAAGGATGAAGACAAAGGTACAAGCAAAAAAAAAAAAGAAAAATTACAACATGCTGCACGGACACCCTGACTTCATGTTTTACAACTTACTGCCCCTTGGTCTGGGCATGCTGTATATGATACGGCCAGACAGACAGAGAGGAGACTATGTTACTATATGTTTTCAGACACATAGCTGCACGTTAAATATGTGCACCATATTATGGCTGAAGACCTCCTGCTGTCCACTTCTTCACACTCCTGGAAACACGCACCCTGTCTCCAGCACCTCCACAAATAGTCCCTTCATATGCATCTTTCATCACCCTGAGGCTCATAACTGAGCTTTGTTAATGTGGGGGTTATTTATGACCATTTTTATTGTTGAGCAACATGGACTGGCCATGTCTGCTGACTTATATATAAAGCATTTTTTTTTCTAAATTCAGGCTCTCTTTGTTTGTTCAAGGCGTTCATGTTCAAATATTTCTATTGCATTTTCTTACAGCTTTGCATATTTTAAATTTGATTTATTGTACAGTATTTCTACCCATAAACCTTTAGATTCACAGACAGGGTAGCTCACCACTGCAGGAGCCAACAATGACTTCACTCCTACTGTAACTCTCATCGACCTCACACCATTAGAGCCTATCAAGTGACATGTCTTCCTAATCCTGGGGCTACTGAACCATTTATATCAGCAACATATCATATTATTACTATGATGACACCTAAAATCATAAAGTCCATTGTAAGTCTTATGTCTAAATACAGCAGAATATAATGATTCAATTTATGAGTTCTCCACCTAGAAGCTTAATGTGTAAGGAAAGTGAAATAAAAGATCCAAAAAGTAGATGCAGTTTGGGCATGCACAAACAAAAATATCCACCACAGCTCTTGATTACAATCATTAAATATCCCGACTATTAATAAATATTGAAATTAGGCATTTATCAATATTTTTCTCCCTCTAATTGGAATGGCGTTTTAATATACTGCCACATAAAAGCCAGCTTCTATTCTTGAAATTATAATGTGTTTAGCTGACGTAAATGTTTGCTTTACATCACCAGCCTGCACTGATGAGGGACTTAAATAGTTGTAGTGAATGAGGCGTGGCTGAAAGATGGCATCTATGATCTATTTAGTTATGTTCCTGTGATCATGATGGGGAACTTTATTCCTCCTCCTGACCTCGGTTTACATGTAGGAAACGTTTAATACTGTGGAAAGTAAGTTACACAACATAACACAAATAACACATTTTACACCCTCATAACTACATAATGGATTGCAACAAACCAGATAATTGGGTTGTTGCGATTATAGTCTTCTCTCTTAAACATCTGAAACCCTGGTGAACAACAACTATTGGAGTTATTATTATTATTCTGTCATGGCTGCGGAAAATTCAAATAAAAATTTATTGGACGGAAGCCTGTAAATGTTTTTGAGGCAGCACCTCAAACAAAATGCTTCCTTGTGTGTCCACAAGGATTGTGGACTATTTCATGAGTCTTTATTAGGAGATGGGTTCTGTATCCCAAAATGCGTTATGGCCAAAAAATGGTTTGTGCTGACTTAGGCTGAAAAGCCACTAGGAAGGAGCCAATACTTCAAAAGTCAGATTATGGCAGAGGCACTCAAGGACATACACTTTAACTTTGAAGATGGGTCCTCTTGTTTTGTGAAATTAAAGTATTTGGAAATAACAAGGAACTTTATATTTGTAGAAGAAATAGGGACACTTTCAACCTTTAGAACATTTTGTCATAGTTCTGAATTATGGGGTGTCATCATCATTTGGATGGTCATTTTGAATGAAAAGCTTCAGAACAACCACTTTTTAGGTATTACAACTGAATTCTAACTGGATTAAGGCCTTCAGTGTTTCAAAATATTATTTATTGATACAATCATCACCTAAACAGAAAACCTTTTTCTATGCTTTGCCTTTCCACCCTACATTGGTGTGGAAAAATCTTTTTTTCAGCAATTGTTTTCTTCTTACTTCTCTTAAGGTCAGATTTGTGACGTGAACACATTAAGTGCCATGTCTCCTTTTCTAATTAGCCCTTTGCATGACCTGCTTGTAAGTTTAGGTGGAGCATGGTAGATTTGTAGATGTATTCTTCCATTTTCGGATAATTGAGTGCCTTGAGAAAGCTAACCACTGCTACAAAGCACTGTAAATTATCTTAACAGTCCTTAGCAGCATTGCTGCGTCCTCTTTAAAGCATGCGTTTATGCACTGAGGAAAACAAGGTCACATGAATGGGCCATGAGCCAGATGAGGGCCAATGTAGTTGCTCCCAGCTGACCAGTCCGCTGAAGCCAATTTAAAATTTGTCATTCGTCACAAGATAAATAGATCCCTATAGTCACCTCTGCCAAGCAACACCAGCTAATCCCACGATAGCGCCGCTCTTGTTTTGAAAGGTGACTCTGGTGGGTTGCCTTTCAAAGATGGAGAAATTTAGACCCTCTTTCTATTTTAATAATGAGCTCCGGAATCCTCTGTGCTTTTGACTCCTTCTCTCCGTACTTAATGTCTCTGCCTCTTGCTCTGCTGCTCTCGCCATGTGCCATTTGAGATGGCTGAGTCAATGGACGGATACCAACACACTGACAGTTTGGACAGTTGGACGAAGACAGAGGGAGACAAACTGTGACTCACTGTTCCCAAATCCAAAGGGACAATTTGTACCTTATAGAATAAGTGGGTGAGAGATGGAGTGCAGAGTGGTGGGATTCGATTCTACAAGCAGGGTCACAAAAAGTTGACCTGTAGATTTATAATTCAAGCAATCAAGACTCTCAGCTCATGAACACATACAGAATCTAGATAAGGTATTCTAGAAGTGCGGAGTGTTTAGAAAGTAAATTAACATGATCACAGCATTTTTTTTAGCTTGTTTATTTTTCATATCTTTAAAATACTCTCAATCAAATAAGAGAGGAATACAATAAACTCTGATGCTTGCAATTTGATTAAAATAAAATACAACATGGAGATTGTTGTGGTTTGCGTAGCCCGTGAATGAGGAAGCCTGGTGCAGTGGGATGATAGACAAATACCACGGCACAAAGTAAACAGACTTATGCAAACATCTCTTGTTGCTTATGGAAAACATTAGAAAACATTATGAAATATAAAAAGAGCAAATCTTGTAAAGGGAGGTTGTAAAACAACTCTGTTTCAGGCCGTCTGGGCATCTTAATGCTCAGCTGCCTCAACGAGCAGGGTGGTCCTGTCACCCTTCTCTACACATTTTTATGAGACATACACATAAGAAGCGCTTTACTGTCTATTTTGAGTCTGTTGCGGTGGCAACTGACACATGCTGAGGATTTTATCGTAGACCCCTCCAGTCTATTGCTCCTTTGAGACAGTGATGTCTGACATCAGGAGAGTGATGGATGGGGGATGTGGGTAAGAGGAGGGAGGGAATGTGAGGCTCCAGAGAACAACTAAAGCAGAGTCTGTTTATTTTCATGCTTTGCAATAATATTCTTTGAGCACAAAGTCGCAAAGTTCTGGCTGCATATAAATGTAGATTTGATTTGTGCCAGATGTAGTGTTTTATCGTATTAACTTCCAAATATCCTATCCTGTCTAGATATCTCTAAAACATCACAGCATCCTGGACACTTGTTGACACTCCCATTAAAGATGTGTTCTTCCACCAATAAGGATCTGTTTAGTTAGTTTTGCTGTTACACGTGTATTCAATTAGTGTATTTTCCTTGCCACTATCCCCAATTCGTTACAGCTTAGTGGTCCACAGCTGGTCCACAGGCCTAATTGTTCTTCATGTTTTAGATTCGTCTATGCTTCACCACCATCCATCCATTTTCTTCCGCTTTATCCGGGGTCGGGTCGCGGGGGTAGCAACTTCAGAAGGGAGGCCCAGACTTCCCTCTCCCCAACCACTTCTTCCAGCTCTTCCAGGGGAATCCCAAGGCGTTCTCAGGCCAGCCGAGAAACATAGTCCCTGCAGCGTGTCCTGGGTCTTCCCCGGGGCCTCCTCCCGGTGGGACGTGCCCGGAACACCTCACCAGGAAGGCGTCCAGGAGGCATCCTGACCAGATGCCCGAGCCACCTCAACTGGCTCCTCTCGATGTGGAGGAGCAGCAGCTGTACTCTGAGTCCCTCCCAGATGACCGAGCTTCTCTATCTCTAAGTGAGAGCCCAGACACCCTATGGAGAAAACCCATTTCGGCCACCTGTATGCTTCACCACACCTGATTGCATTACCTCATGATGCTAATGCCCCATTTATTTAAGTCAGATGTGTGGCAGGGAATCCCTTAAACACGCAAAGGCCACTGCTTCTGGCCTATTACTCTCCACTTGCAGCCTGACACTAATCAAACACTTGCTCCTTGTTTAGTAATCACCTCCCCAGCCTCAATGCTTCTCAGTTCAGTCAACTCCTTGCCAGATCCATCTGCCAAGTTCTGTGGTTTGTTACCCTCCGGTTCAGTTGCTCACTTGTGTCCTGTAAATTTAAAAACACAGTTTTTCTCTAACCTGCCTACCTCTTGTTTGTGTTTGGGGCCTCCACAATCTTCACCATTCCACATGGTTTGTATTTATGAAAATAGGTGGTGTTTTTTTTTAGTGCGGTCACTGTTGTCTACCATTTTGATGTGTGATGAAGACACCTTGGCCTTTGTGTCATGTCATAGGTATACCTCAAGGAATTTGGATGCCATAGACCATCAGATAATTGATCAACTGTGGTAAAAATGTAAGTATAAATGTAGGAAATTTTAGGAATTATGAGAACTTAAAAATCTTAGCTGTCATATACCAGCACGCAAATAATCTAAATGATTGAATGCCACACACTGCTTCTATAGGCATCCAGTGCTTCTTTACGAGATGCATAAAATGCTGAAAAGTTGGATTTTTTCGCCCACACCATTCAATAAACATACTTGAATATCTGTTTTGTCTAAAATCTTCAGTAAAATTATACTGCAGTAAAAGTGGAATTTATTTTTAGTCGTTTTTTACACCTCTTTAGCAATGGTGCAAACTACTGAAGTCAGTGACTGGCATCAATAATTTACAGTGGAACGTCTGTAACCCAGAATGTGTTTGAAAATGGTCTAACTTCACCTGTGTATCAAGTGTATTCCAAATGGATTCATAGACCAGTAGAGAGGGGAGGCTAGATTTAAAGGCTGAGTATCGATCCCATTGGTTCAAATGTTCATAGGACACGTATCCCAGGAGGGTGTTCTCAAATGTCTGTGCTGATCCCAGGAAGGCAGCACATTGACACGTAGTTATGATGTACAGCAACTCATTGAAAAGGGCAGATCAGCACTGTTACTTCAACCAAAGCCATAAAATGAGCTGAAGTGTGCAACCAAATAATATTGAGGAAGTGCTAAAGTGTATCTGGATTGATAATTGAGAGCACAAACATGAAATGTAATGTAAGAACCAGACATTTCAGTGGAATTAATGCAGTTTTTATTTCTTCCTGGGTCTCATGCCTGGTCTTGGAGTCGGAGTGGGTGTGTTGTCTTGGCCTGCTGACGTCAAAGAAGCCATGGCTACGATTCAGCTGTCCTCTCTTGTTGTGTCGCCCTTCTTCTCCCTCTGTCGTCCGGCTGTCCGAGCTCTTATGAATAGCCTGCGAAGCAGAGAGACACGCTGTGCCAAGCTCTGCCATCCGGTGTCAGCCTGACCGGATTGTCTCAAAACAGGGAATCACAGAGAAGAGCAGTAGCTGGAGAAGAGGATGAAGAAGGGGGTGAATAAATGCATATCATTCAGAATTTATCCAGTTGTTGATCTATTTCACAGTTTGTTTTATGCAGGCAGGGGGTTAGGGTGCCAGGGAGATTGATGAGAAGTCCTGGCAGGACATCTCATTAAAATACCAGCGCATGAACTAGGTGCCAAACTGTAAGGAAGGTGGTCATACACACACACATTAAATCTAGAATGAGAGAAGACTCCAGAAATAGAAAGGTGGCAGAGAGGAAGTACTATGTTGACACTTGTGACAGAATAAATAACACTTTTACAACCAAAAATAAAAGTAAAACAAATAAAAATCCTTAAGAGTCTAAGAAATTTGAAAATAGTCATTTAAACTCAAATATTAAATTTTTTTGTTTGATTTTTTCATTGGTGCAAAGAAATAATGATATCAGAGATAAAGAAAACATGGCTAAAGAGACAGAGGGGAATTTGGGGGGGAGGGGGGGGACAAAAACTCCTCCTCTTCTGTATTTATACCCCCCAAGACAGCAGGCTAAGATTTCTGGCACCAAAACACACGTCACGCTTGCTATTTTGGTCTGAGGTGCTGCATAGCACCAAGAGGTTGGGTGACAGGACTGAGGCATTATGGGGCCAAGGGACTGTTCATCCTCACACAAAGCATTTAAATTACTTTTCACAGTTGAACTACCTCTATCGGGGTTGAAAATGTGCACCAGACCATGCACACATGTGCATTTGTGTATCTGAAGTGGTCACTCTGTGTGTACAGTAGCAAATAATGGACAGTTTGTGCTCCATGTGTGCAGATGTGGGAACTCGAGAGCGTGTGAAAGCGTGATGCCTCACCCTGCAGAGAGCAGGAGGTGTCAGGGAGGCCAGAGGTTGTTGAAGCAGTCTTATGAGGCGTGAAACACAGAGCAGGAAAAATGATCTCTGTCCTCACAGCACACTGGATACCCTGATAACGACGGGAAGCATAACTGTTGCTGAATAATGACTCTACAGTGTTAGCGTACTCTGAAGTTTATTCATTGTGACAAATGGTTTTGGAGAATAATCTCTTTAAAAGTGCATTGCTAGATGACAGCCCTTAAACTGCACTATATTTTACTTATTTGAATTCAGTTTAATCAAATCATTTTGTCCTTTCATTATATATATATATATATATATATATATATATATATATATATATATATATATACTGGTGAATAACTGGTAACTGGTGAATATTTTTCACCAGTTTCTTTAGAAGTTAAAGATTTCTATTCTTTTATAGTAAAGCGACACAAGGCAATCCAAAACACGGGATCAGCATTTACTTTAAGCACAGTCATATTTATTACCAAGAAAAATACATGAAAGGCATATTAAAATCAATTGTCACAGCTATTATTTGAACATCTTCAATACTTTGCATCATACAGTCCAACACACTTTTCAGCAGTCTACAGGTCGCCTCTGGGAACTTTGTCCCAACTGGATCCCCCTCTGGTAACGAGACGGCATTTGATTCAATGTATCAACCAGAAAAGCTGAAAGCGCGCACCCTCGAACTGGGGCTGCATGCTAATCCTTCACATAGAAAAACACTTTCATTTTTATACAAAAAAGTTAAATATCTGGGAACAACAAAGCAATATGGTGAAATGTTGGTAGAAGTTAGGCACAGAAGAAGTTTAAAGCTGCAGCATCACCGGTGAATATGGACGTTATGTTTAGAACACATCAGGAGAAAGTTTTCCATTTCATTTTAGCACTCAGAAAACAGGAGGCCCTTATTTACAAATATGTTGTACAAGGTGATGGGGACAGATGTCATTAGATGGAAGATGTCACATAATGATAGTTTCTGTCTGAAGGGAGTAGGAAATGGGAGGCCGATGCTTTAGGCCAGGACTAGGGGTGCGAGTAAGAGGGCTGGGGGGCCTGTAGATTGGGCCTGACGGGGCACTGATTCTGGCAGTAGGCGTACGGTTGGCCCATCTGGAAGGAGGTCTCTGGTTGGCGGGGCGTGCAGGACGAGAAAAACTCCTCTTGGGTCTTGCTGGAGACATCTCTGCAGGATTTACCTGGTGGGAAACATGCGGCTCACAGTTACTCAGAGATTCATTGTTGGCAGAGCTGAAGACATATGAAGGAGAACCAACCTGCTGTGGCTCTTGTCCATAAACCATGTATGTCGCTCTGGGATTGGAGCTGTACTCATGCTGGATCTCCAGCATGTCCAGCAGTTCTATAAGTCCTTCGTCCCTCAAATAGCCAGAGTCATGTACATCCTGTCTCCTTGGAATCCGGTGAGCTCCAGGAGAAGGACTCGTTGTCCTATAATCTGTTTTGGGCTCCAGTTGCTGCTTTCTTGCTCTCCCTCCCTCTCTGTCTGCCCCGCTGTTAGCCCGGGGCCGGACCTTCGGGCTCCCTGGTACCTGAGATCTCCCCAGAACCTGTTGGGGAGCAGACTGAGAGCCTTTAGCACTACTGCAGCCTTCTCTCTGATCCTTGAAATGATGCCGAGCAGAGTCTAATAATGAACCCCGGATTTGGCTGGGCTCTGTCTCTGCTGTCAGCACATCAGAATTTGCTTGGCATTTCTGGTTAGGCACGCGCATTGGCGCCTTGCTGGCTCCTCCAGTGGCTCCCAGAGCTCTGCGCTGACAGCAAGGAGTGGAACACTTTGCCTCTGGGGATGGTCCCTGATGGGTCACCACCCCGGATTCGGTGAGTGTCTTGCCCTCATTCTCTTGAAGCATGGCTCCAAACTTCCTAAGAACTGAGGGGCTGCTGCACTTTCTGTCTCCCAGGACTCCTGGAGTGAAGGACTTTTTGTCCAACAAAGGAGACTCGGCTGTCAGGACTGGGAACTGAGAACGTGCTGATGCAGCAGAAGTATCTCTTTGTCCAACAGGGGGCTTCGCACCAGTGTTTTCCTCTCTGTGGGGGGAACCCCTCATGTGAGACACTCGGTTCTTTATGTTTTCAGTTTCCTCAAAAGTGCTCAAATATTGATCTGGTCCAACCCTGGATTGACAGTAGATAAAAAACAACAAAAAAAGAAATTTTCAAAACGCAAAATGTAGGTTTCATTCTTTTATTCACTTGACATGTCAGTGACAGAAGTTTCTACCTGTGATTTCCGGATCGTCTTCTGGCCTCATCCTGGAATGCAGAGATGTCCTGGTTCACCTTAACTGTGTCACTGAAGTGCTGAAAGAGATTAAAAAGTAATTTTAATGTCTGTTCACGGTGTCTACCAAATATTGAGCAGCTCTGGCATCATTCAGCTACGTACAGCTAAAATATTTTGATCTTTAAAGACATATATTGAAATTGGCTGTTTACTAGAATTGACCAATGATTGTCCATCCATAGAGACCTCCAGGAGACCAACCCAGGCATCCGTCCCTTCAGTGACCCTCTCCACCTCATTCTGTGTAATCCTGAGGTGCTTCTAGGCTAAGAGGAACTTGTGTTTCCTCCAAGCTGTTTTAGGCACAGAAAACCTCCAAAGGCAGATGAGCAACAACTATCCGGTAGGAGAATCCAAAATCGGACATTTCTTTGAGTAGTAGGTGCACCGTGTAAAAACACTCTTTGGTGTGGAAGTTGTTACTCAAGGAAGAAGTCGTGGAGATTACTACTTTCAGTATGAGTGAGGTATTGATAATGAAGTCTGGGGAAGCAGAAAGATATGAGAAGCTATTGAGGAGGAAACTGTTTTTTGAAATCTTTTACAACTTTTTAAGATTCATCTAGATTGCAAGAGAGAGCAAGATGTGATCTGTTTTATCCTTTTCAGCTTTTAACATTTGTCATGTTGAAAATGTTAACATTTTTAAGGGAATGACACACGTTGACTACTCCTTTAGTAATGCTAGCCCTGCTAACTGTGGTGATTACTTTGACATCAGCTTTGAATGTCACTTCCTTAATAATTTTATATTGGTTTTCAAATAGTAAAACAGTGTTGTGCATGGGCTGCTTTTTCTCACAAACTCACTTTACAAGTAATATCAAGAATCAATCATCACATCAAACAAACACTTGTATTATTTTAGTTCCTAAACCAAAATCGAAATCTCCTAAAACTGGAGCAGTTAAAAGCGTTACAAAAAAAACAGGGATGGGAAATTGGTCATTAAATTCTGACTGGAGAATTTCTACTGATGTCCAGAGGGAACAGAGAGTCTATCATTTCAACCTTATTACCACTACTCAGTACCTACAAAGTGCACTGGGCTACATGAGAAACTAACTTCGCCGTGTAAGCACTGTTCAGGGAACTGAAATCAATACATTCCTGTCAGAACCACAGCTCTGGCTCACATGACATCCCACCTGTCTTGTTTTTGCAAATGCCAGCAGAACAAGGCACGAGGGTCAAGGAATCTACTCACCACGTGGCGAGCTCTGTTGTTCTTCCGGCTCGTTTTATTCCCCTTCTCCAGATAATCCTGCAGGAAGTCTCCGATCTCTGAAACCCCGTTGGAGCGGCAGCAACTGTAGCCGTGCCCATCATGACCTCTGACACGATTCCCGCTGTGGGAACCAGGCGCAAACAGGACATTGCCGTGTTGCCTCAGCTCACAGTCAGATGGGCCGCCATTTTTCTGGTTGTCACCAGTGATGTCGTTCGCTCCTCTGCGGGCCTGAACTTCATTGTACAGCTTGAAAACAAAAAGGAAGAGGAGATCATGAAGCCCTCACTGCTGTTTTTACATTGATTTGACCTATTTTCTGCAATTATAACAGATATTACGCAAAATCTGCCCAACCTATATTTGTAATCAACACGTGCTTTTCCACTTTGAAGAAGCATCTGCTTGATACTTCCCTCAGGATCCACTTTCAGGCTATGTGTATAAGTGACAGAGAGGCTGAATGTGTCCCGCAGGTCTGTCAGCACAACCCAGTTTAATTAGCTTGTTAGCATTTGTCTGTACTGCTGCTCCAACGAGGTCATGAGGTCGAGTCAGTCTGTGTGCTGCCAACTGTTTAATATGGAGCGTACACACACTTTGCACCAATTACCGCTCCCTGGGGAGACAATCAGGAAGTACCTCTAGTACAGAGGGGTAATATTAAGCTACGCTTGTTTATTGTCGTCCTGTAAAATTTCAAATCTGTTTTAGTGCAGATGAGTTCAGGGAACTGAGAAGGTTGATGTAAATAGTGTAAAGAATGCTGCGTTTATGAAAGCAAGTTATATTTTTTCCATATATATTTTTTTTACAGAATGGCCATTTTAATTAAATACCAGAGAACATTTTGCTGAGGCCTGAAAGAGGCAATGAGTTTCAATGCTGCCCCTCCCCCATTTAGTGCTGCACACTGCCAGCCAGCTGTTTGAAAGGAGAATACTTCTTTTTTTTCAAACAAAGAAGAAAAAAACATTGGTTGTTTAGTAACAATTTGTGAACTAAAATAAACAGAAAGTCATGGTACTGGAACCGAAAAAGCTCCAGCTACCTTTCTTATCAAGGTAACACTGCTTGATTAATTAATGTGCCTAAAAGAAAAAGTTTTGGTTCAAAAAGCTTCTAAAAATCTTTGCTTACTTTTGTTTATTCCACATTTTTGCTTAACTATGTTCAAAATCCAAATAACAGTCAATATAAATTACAGATAGCATCATTTAACTATCATAATTGGTCAATAAATACAAATAAATAGATTATTTTTGTGAAAATACGATCACAATGACGTTCTGGTTTTACTCAGGGTTATCGTACCTCAAGAATCTCATATTGGCCAAAATCTACCTGTGACACTAGTATTTTATATTCTAAGTCTGCATCACTTTTTTTTTTAAACAAATCTCAACATGCCAATTGAGATTACCAAGAACCTATTTGGATTATGTGTAAACTGATTTTCCACTCTGACACTAGATGTGTATCCCATCGATTCTTACCTCTTCTATTTTCCTTTGGATGTCCTGCAGCTGATCCTCCCACTCCTGCATCTCGGAGTCAAAGTTGTCCGCGGTGTCGGGCCTCTCCTGCCCCCACCCCCGGCCACCGCATTCCAGCCCCAGCTCCAGATCGATGGCTGCCATGACGCAAGCCGTTCGATAACCCTGAGGCTCTGTTGAATAGCTGCTTCCGCCCCTCCTTCTTCTGCTTTGCTCTCTTTCGTTAAGAGGTCACAGCCGGAGTGGCAGTTAGGTAACTGATGGGACCGATGACCTGAAATCACTAAAAAAGGACAAATGCATGAAGGAAAATTTGATTTGTCTTCAAGATAACACAAAAATCTAGGCCGCATGTCTATTTTTAACAATAGTATTTAAGGAAGATCGAGATTTTGTTTCAACAGTTTGACTATTTATTCTGTTTCAACACTCAGAGGACAAATATTCACAGCCCCACAGTTTTGGCATTCTCCTTCAAAATCCACTGCTGCCTTCTGTACCACTGCAGCACATGTGTGGACAAGTGTTACAAGACGGATCTTTATCAGGCATTTGACCTCCAGCCTGCCTCTTCAACGCTCACTACATTCAGGAATCAGAACACTCTATCTACGCAACGAGATGCTCGGAACATGACCAAGATGTTAAAGGTTGATTCTGGGTTTCAAAGCTAGACATTCAAATATCTTCCTATAAATTTTCTAGAATATTCAACTTTAAGCTTCCTAATTCATCTTTTTTTAATCTTAGCAGCATAAAAGAAATTAGGAGGGGAAGGGTTTTTGCTGTTGTTGCCATAATTCAGAATGACAAGCATCCTTGTCGAAAGTGCCTGAATGTACCAGCCATTTCCCTCCCACCTGTGATGTAAGAGTGGAGATATTAATAATCCTGTAACTATGCATAGTAAGGTGACTCAATGTCCTGTGGACAGAGACAATCTATGCCTGGATCAGGGAAGTTTATTTTAAAAAATCAAGTACATGGCTTATAACTTAGCAAAAATATGTAAAACTGGTCAAAATCCTGCTTCTTTCCTCTTTTTAAAGTTCAGACTATAATAGTTATAAACTACATGTTTAACATTTCCAGAAGAGAAAACACCTGCCTTTTAGTCTTAATGAACCCAACAGCTCTTACCTTAACAATACACAGAAATGCTCCCTGTCTTGGAGTAAATATTTCCTCTGCTCTGATCCCTGTCTCTCCAGCACTTTCACTCCCCTCGTTGCAGAGCTGTAAAGTCCCCTCTTTCCGTGTTGCTGCCCTTCTCTTATGCCCCGCTCTGTTACGTAAAGCCCAGCACACTCGATTTAAAGGGTCCCCTTCAGAATTAAGACCCAAGCTTTGAGCTAAAGGGTAAACATCTTCTGTTCCAGCTGGGGTCCCCGGGCTTTATATCACCAGCCCAGTGCGTGCCAATCGGAGTCGAGATCAAATGTCATAATGTCAAATTTATTCCAGCATTCGAAGTCTCATTGGGACGACTGTCGTCACCAGCATCCTGGCTATAATTACCGGTGCACACACAGAGAGGGAAAGTGTTTACATAGCTATTTCAGCTGCCGCTGCTGTCTTGGCCAATGGGCTCCTCTGTTGCTACTCTGCTTATAGGAGGCCTGGGCAGATTTCGTCTTGTGACCTGACCGTGCTGCAAATCATTTTTCCAAAGGAAGCCAAATGGGTGTGGGTGACACAGTGAGTAATAATGTGTCACAGTCAATAATATCTTTATTGAACACAGTCACAGAAAGGAGACTGTCGGGTGGATGCATGGCATGGTTGGCATATTTTGAGGTCATACTTTGAATTCTTCAAATTTCAGATGTGATTTGTTGTTCTTTTGCACTTAGGCTTAATTGGTTCTTAGAACATAAAGGAAAATAAAAATGAAACATCAAATGTTTTTGTTTTAGATTAAAAAAAAAGGCCTTCCGTTCCAAATAAAAAATATATAAATACCACATAAAGTTAAGTTGCAACGAAAAATTTCAAATAATTTTATTGGATTTTATGTCGTAGATTGTTTTGTATTAATAATGACCAACATTTAACATAGGGCCCTTAAATGAAAAAAGAGGAATACCTTAAGAAGTTCTGATAGATGAGTCCAAAATTCAACTTTTGAACTTTTGACCAAGTAAAGTTTAAATGCCAAATTCTATATATGGAGGACAATTAATACAAAAACCATCCTGGCCAATGACTCTAAAAATACACCCAAAGCTACAATGTGATGGTTTAGATCAACCCAAATATGTGCTAGGATGGCTAGGATCCAATTGAGAATTTGTGCAAAGACTTCACGGGGCAAATGGGGCTAATTACAAAATGCACACAGCTTTCATATTTTTATTTGAGAAAATACAAAAATACATATATAATTGTCTTTAAGCTTCACATATTGTCATGAGCTTTGTTTTGACAACATGTGAAAAATGTCAGCGTATGAATACTGTGCATGTATTTATGAAGACTTCACCCTCACTGACAACCGTAGAACCAAATCAGAGTTCTGTTGGCAACTTTAGCATCACCTGACAAAACCAGCCCACGTTTGACCTATCAGTCTTCCCTCTAGTGTAAACGCCCTTGGATCCTCTCCCCACCTGTTCTCTAATATAATAAATCATCATTTGTCTTGGCGAAAGAACTAACAAACACACTTTGTCATTACTTTACCTTCAGGAAACAACAGCAGGGTGGTAGGACAAGTTTTCTGGAAAAGAAAGAGAATTTTGCATTCACAGCACGTTAAGGACAAACTGTGGTCATGTCTTTTGTTTTGGAAGATCATAATTAGACAAAGATATATTCAGTTACTACAAAATGCACCTTTCTAAGGTGGACTTCAGATACTAAGTGAATAAAACTATACAAACTAACTGCATCTTAAAAGGTAATTACATCTTAAAACTAATAATTTATACTGCTAGTTAGGTCACAGGTGCCAAATAATATAATTGGAAACTGACTTTTGTGTTTACAAACCAGCTTACGTTTGTCAGGTATTAAAATCTAAGCGCAACTAAAACAACAAAAGCAGAAGAAATCCCAATCATTCCTTAAGTCAGGCAGTAACCATGACAACCATGTATGTCGCAGGATGAATTCATTGTAAAAAAAACCACACATAAACACTCACCTTCTGTAGTGAGGGATGCTGATAGTGATCTGTTATGATATTAGAGATTCCAGTTGTTGAAGCTAGTTAATGAGCGGAAAGGGTGAGGGCTGAACTTTTTCTGTGCTTTAGATTACCATGGCAACAAATGAGGAGTTTTTTTTGGGGGGGGCAGAGGGGTGGAAGAAAAATGAAATCAACACAGCAAACACAAACAGGGATAATTTGAACATAGGATGGCTTACATCACAGAACAAAGAATAGAGTAAACAGGAAGACTAGTTTAAAGATAGTGGCATAAGAGAGGGATGAGAATAAGACGAGTATAAGGATGAGCAAAATGATTGGTTGGAACATCTGAGGAAAACATAAGAGGTGAGAAAAAGAAGAAAAGTCAGTAGTCTCTTTAGGACTTTTGAATGTCGTCATGAAGCTGAAAGATTTTAATTCTCACCGACAGCGGCTCCTCTGCCTCTCTGTCCTCAAGCCTTGGCACCTCCAGTCTGTCAATAAAAGCTTGCAGCTCTTTTCGGAAGGCCTTCATCTGGGCGTTAATGCGATAAAGTAGTTCATGTTCCCTGATCCTGCTCCCATCATCCTCTCCGTCGTCCTCTCCTGCCCTCCGAAACATCAAATCGCCATTTGAAACGTACACCCTTGCCTCCGAGATGATGGTGGCCGTGTCGGCAATGAGCCTGTCGATGGTGCGCACCAGCCTCTCTGCTTCCACGCGGATGTCTATCAACTGTTGCCTGTCGCGGAGGTTGCAGCGGCTACCGGGCAGGAAGCGAGCCAAGGCAGAGGAGGCGGAGCCCTCCGGACCCGGCGGGGTGTAGAGGCCCCTCGTGGGCGTCATGCATCGGCTGCTGCCGTTGTTGTTTCTCACCTCGTCCGAGTCGCTTTCCCCGCCCACGGGGCCCTCCCGTTTGCGATGAGGAGGGAGCAAGCGGGAGGAGGTGGAGTCCTCGTCGCTCTCACGACGGCCGCTCGCCGCTCCACCCGCATCGCTTTCTGCGTCGCTGTCTCGTGGGCTGGGCCGCAGGGAGAGATGGGAAGCCAGGTCGTAGCGTTGCATGTTGGAGAGGAGCACACGGTTCTCATATTGAAGCTGCATTACCTGAAGGAAAAGAGAGGGGGAGCAGTGAGACAGGAACTTGTTGTGGTTGATTATGCTTTTCACAAACAAAATTACACAGATCATGAAACCATTTAGGATTCATTTTAATCCAACTTTATGTAGGAAATTACCAAATTACCCTCAGTTATTTTCTTAACAATTAGTGCTGATTTGTGTTTGGTGTTGATCTTATAGAAAATAATACAGTCAGATATGTTTGTAGAGCAAATCTGTCACTGACACTGCATGGCAACCCAACCCACTCGACAGTGTCCTGACTGGGCAAGGCAGGACACACACACACTGCATCGCACTTAACAAAGGCTGCCCCCAGAAGGTTTCAAGAGGGTGTGTAGGTGGGGCAAATGATCATCTTGTGGTGATGCTCTTAAACCAAAAGTCATGACAGAATTTCAAGAATTTTCTTTAAACAGTTATCATATGATGAAATGAAGGCAGGGATAGGAGACAGAGACTGATTGTTGTGGGGCAAAAAGAGGACCTAATTGCAAGTAAGTAAATAAATAATATATTTGTGGACTTTTCTGGGTAATTATTTCAGTCAATCGGTGGTAATAAATTGTTGACCTTAAGTATAAAAGAAGGTGAAGTCATCCTGAGCTGTGCCAAAGCAAACTCACAGTGATGCATGAAAATACAACAGCACTTCTGTCCTGCATATAATGTCGCCTACGCTAAGTGCGTAAGCGGTCTGTTTCTTTAAATCAAGCATTAGACCCATGCATCTTGAACTTCACAAATTCTGTGATGTTACAACACAGAAATAAAAACAACTTCATTGTTTTTATTTGGATTCAAAAAGATGAATAATTACTCAGAAGATGAAACGTCGTTTTAACTGGTTTTTTTTCTATTTTCTTCACAAAAAAGAATTCTAGATGCTTGTCTCAGTTGCATGTCATTTGTGGAGTGCATAATTATTGGGGCATGAGTTAGCAATGCATAGGAGAGGTGCACTAACCTGGGAGAAGGAAATGGCTAAAATGCACCAACACGATAGGGATATTGAGGCTTTTATTTTGAAATTTTCAGTAAGCTTCATTTTAAAGGGCCACACTAATCCCATGTGTAACAGCGGTTGGGCTAAACCAGTCATATAACGCCCAAAACAGCAATTACCTGATGTGAAAAATATGAAGGCTTTTATTTTGTAGGGTGTGATGCCTTTATTTTGACAGTCCAAAGTTATTGTCAGTTTAGGAGCCATTTATCACCAATGACAAAAAAAAACAAAAACATTTTCACTTTTCTGCAAAATTCACCAACTGCACAATCCTTGTTAGGTTACTACTGTAAGTAGTATAAGATAGGTAGTATTTCAAAAGAGCATTTGTTTTATAAACAATAATATAACTTATAAATATAACTTATAAATTGAGATGAGCGTTTTTCTGATAACGAACTGTCACGAAATATAAATCAGATTTTTAGTTTAGTGTTGAAGGTCTGTTATATAATATATTTAAGTAGTATTTCAAAAGAGCAGAAGAAATCTTATGTTTTTTGAACAATAACAATATATGTTGTTAATCTGTTGCTAAGAGATGAGCGCGTTTTTTTGGTAACCAAGTGCCACGAAGTAAACATTTGACTTTTACTTTTGTGTTGAATGTCTGTTTTATAATACATTTACCACCGATGACACACAAAAAAAAGTCACTTGCCTGCCAAATTCACAATTCTTGTTAAGTAGTAAGTACTATAATGTAAGTAGTATTTCAAAAGAGCAGAAAAATCCTATGTTTTTTGAACAATAACAACATATGCTGCTAATCTGTTGCTAAGAGATGAGCGTGTTTTCTGGTAACCAAGTGTCATGAACCAAACATCTGAGTTTTACTTTTGTGTTGAATGTCTGTTTTATAACATATTTACTACCAATGACACACAGAAAAACAAACACTTTTTTTTTTCACTTTTTTGCCAAATTCACCAACTGTACAATTCTTGTTAAGTAGTATAAGATAAGTAGTATTTAGAAAGAGCAAAATAAATGGAGGAAGTCAATGTAAAACAACATACTAGTTGTGCCACATGCAACTGGTAGCATTTAGGCTAACATTTGCATTTTGGCTAATTTTAGCTTATAAGCTATTTTTAACATACTGAATGGAATAAGTCCATGTTACTCAACATGCTTGTGACGCTCCACATGCTATTGAGTACATTGTACCTTACTTTCTCATTGATGCTAATTTTTAGCATCATAAGGCTGAGTTTCAACCGACTGGCACACTTTGGCCCTTGGCCCTTTTAAATTTCTTCAGAAATGTTCTAGTTTCGTTTCCTTCAACTTTGCATGTTGGCCAATCACACAACATCTCATTACCCTGCACCGTAGTTTGTGGTTGTAATGTGACTTAATGAATGTAAAATGTTAAAGGTTATTATCTTATTACAAGTACATACAACATAGATAATAAAATTTCAGACCTTGCCACTGAGATCATTGATCTGCAGCCTTGCAGCTTTCAGCTCCTCTTGCAGATTTTCTGATTTGGCTCCATCAGGCGTTGCACCTCCTGAACCCCCTCCACCATGCCTGGCTCCTCCCTCGTGGGTCCCGGCCTTGAAGCGCAATTTGTTCAGCTCTGCTGTCACCCTCTTGTTCTGCTCCTCAGCATCAGCGAGGTTTCTCCTCAGGAGCTCTGCCTCGTCCTCCACCAGCTGCAGCTGCTGTCGGAGCTCGGTCAGATCGTCGCCCAGACCTCGTCCCACGCCCGACCCGCCCGTCGCATCACGCCCTGAGCTCCCGGCACCCTCCCCCTCACCACGGAGATCATCCAGCTCAGCCCTCAGACCTCGGTTCTCAACCTGATTGGAAAGACGGAGACCAACTTGAAAAGATTCCAGAAATTTCCCCTAAAAAAAGCTTTTCACTGCATTGTCTGGTCTTACCTCCAACTCTACTATCTTCCTCCCCAGGATGTTGGCCTCCTCTTCCACCAATCGAAGCCTCAGCTTCAGCTCTGACTCGCGGGTGGTGGGCGGACCCCCGGCCTCCCCTTTGGGATGGGTACTGTCCAGTTCTCCATAGAAGGAGCGATACTTCTGCAGCTCTTGCTCCAGGCGGTCCTTTTCCTTGTCGATCTTGGCCGCCTTCTTCCTCATGAGCACGGCTTCCTCTTTGATGAAAGCTAACTGGCACTTCAGGTCGTCGTTCTCCTCCTGAAAGACGAAAAAGAAAATCAGTCTCTGCAAAAATCCGCAAAGACTCAAAGACTTAAGATTAAAGTGAAGATTTTGAGCCGCAGCCCATCAGCCAAGAGATTGGGCCAAGACGATTTTTAACTTTCACTAAGTCTCTGCAATTGCTTGAGCACTCCTGTCTACATATGAATGACATAGTTGATCGTAGAAAAATGATTGGTTCAAAACATGAAGATACTTGGACATGAATATAACTCCAGCTGTTAATGAGAGCTTCTGACCTCAGTCGGAGTCTGTGTTGGCTTCTTGTCAGCCTTCTGGACGTCTTTGCTTCCCCTTCGCTTCTGAGACTAAGAGAGAAAGGACAAAGGACAGTTTAGGCCTTCATGCTTTTGTTTCGACAGCATACGAAGACGTACAGTGCCAACTCAAAGTAGTGTATAAATATTTTCAAATAAAAATCATAAAAGCCATAGAACCTTTGAAGCATTTACAGCTGCCAGTCCTTCAGAGGTATGCCTCTACCAGCTTTCCAGATGTGGAGACATTGGTTTTTTGCTCAATTTTCTTTGTGAGATAGCTTAAGCTCAGTCAGCTCGGATGGAAAGCAACACAAGAACATCAGTATTTAATTTTTACACAGATGTTTTGATTGGGACGCGATGAGATGCTGTTTGTTCACTGATATTCTGTGCAGCTGTACGTTAGCCTCTTTTTACTAGACGACGTTTGAAGCTGGATTTTATTTGAGGGAAGGAGACTAAATACAACTTCACACTAACATTCAAAATATTATGTGTGTACTAGTGACTTAACAGGATGTGAAAAAGTTCAGAGTATGACTATTTTTGTATAAAACTGGATTATGTGCCCATTCCAATTAAAATGGACAATTTTGTTAGATTTTATATTTAAAATATCAGCTTTTTTTTTACATGCTTTATAAACAAATTAGAATTCAGAGGTGCCAATGCACTGCACGAAAACTTCGGTGGTACCGCATGATAAAGACTACATTTAGTCTTTGCTACCAAGCATGACCTCACCTCTTTGGTTTTGTCTAGTTCGTTCTGTAGAGCCTGTTTGGTCACCTCCACCTCTATGAGTTTCTGTCTCAGTTTTTCATTCTCCTCTTCTGTCTTTGTCCGTTTCTCCTCCACCTTCTCCAACTCGTGGTGCAGCCGCACCGACACGTCCTTTGCCACCTGCAACAGAATTAGCAGCAGGACTAATAACTCCGACAAATGCTTTGCACGATAGTGTCAGAGGAGGATTGATGGGTTTTGACTGGCGGCTTCTACCTTCAGGTCCTGCTCCAGGCTCCTCAGCAGCTCTTCATCAATCTCTCCCGTCTGGGCGTAGCGCAGCCTCTTCCTCTCGGCCTTGCGCAGTCGATACTGCAGGATCCGGCAGTTTTTATTGGCCCGCTCTAACTCACGCCTCATTTCCTGCAGCTGGCATGTGTCTTCCTCATAGAAGGTGTCTCGCATCTCGTCCATCTCGGCCCTCATCTCCTCGATCTCACACTGGCAAGAATCACACCAAAGATGAGCAGATGGGTCATTAATGTAGAAAAGCATGCTTCACTGTAGTTTCACACTGAAAAGCTTACTTTAAATAACCTTTTAAATTATCTCTTTCTTGTTCATTCATGAACTTTTATTTGCAACTATACTTTGATTTCTTCTTTTTTTGATCCTTGACTGTTAGTACTATTAATAATACTATTAGTATCGTGTATTTAATATGAATTTTTATTTAAAGTGTTTAAGTTTTTCCTGATTTTGTTATCGATAATGCCAATGTGCTCTTTACTCACCAGACATTTGGCACCAATATGCTTCCACTTGAATTAGTTTATAGTTTTTTTTCTTATGCATGACGTTTTTGTGGTGCTTTCCACCACAAAACACAAACACACAAAACACTGTAGCGAAAAGACAATATTTTAGAGCCAAATAATTTAAGCTCCCAGTTATCTCTCTGCAGTGTGGCAATTTATACTTTGTAATTTCTTTAACAGATTTAGCAATTTTTCCAACATCTTCTTCTATATTTAATATGTAAGAAATCCTTGATTGTGACTATCTGATTAGTTCATTTTAAAGACAAAACATTATTGATCCAGGTGAATCAATATCAGTACAAGCTAATGAATAACATTATTCCCCTCCGTATAGAGCTTAGCCTTCTCCTCGGAAGAATAATCAACAGGCTAAATGATTGATTGCCCATCTTTTAATAACAACGCCAGAATACATACTATTTTTCTCTGTTTTTTTCTCGTATTTTATAACTGTTAACAAAGAATCATCCAGTGATTAAGCATAAACCTTGAGATCATCATTTTCCTCCAGCAGCCTCTCTATCTCCTCTTCCAGGGCCTGGTCCTGCTGTGTCACGGACGCCTCCTCCGTCTCCCCCGCAGCCGAATCCGGCTCTCCCTGCGCGGCCTCTACCCCAGCAGCGCCCTCCGCTTTGGTCTGCATCTTCACGCTTCTCCTTTTCAGTCTCCTGTGCGGATGAGAGTGAATCGGCTCAGCCTGAAAGCATCCTCCTCTCCCCCAGCCCAAGTCGAGGCCTGCTCCGCAGCCCCCGGCGGCGCCGCTTCTCGTCTCCCGCTGCCTGCTATCCTCTTTTCTCCTCAGAGGAGAGGATTTGTTGGGCAGGATTCGTTGGTCGGGGCGGCGTTTGAAGCGGGGTGTGCCTGTGGCAGAGCGGCAACCCGGTGGTGCTGGTGAATCTACTCTGGCAGCATCCGCCCTGTTCGGCGTGAGATCAGCCTCAGCACCAACTGGCTGGACAGCTGCTCTGCTGAGCCTCTCGGGCTCCCCCTCTCGGCCGTCCGCGGATCTGGTTTTCCCCGCCTCGGTGTCTCTGCCTCTTTCCGCCCTCAGGGAGGACCTGGACCTGCTCGGATGTTTGGCAGCACGCTTGCTCGCTCCATCTTGAGCTCTGCTTCGTCCCCATGAGCTTTTACCAGCTGCTAATGTTGTCGAAGGATCTGCAGCGCCACTGGCGGCTGGCATAATTTGCGCTTCTACTTAAATCAATTTCACACATCCCCCAGTTTATAATATAAACAGTCAAAAATACATAAAATTGCTATACATAATGTCGAAAGTAGTGCGTCTTTGCTTTAATTCACTTTCATTTTAATGTTAAATGAATAAAGTTTCAACTTGCATAAAGGCTCCACTAGATGCCGCTTTTCTCCAGTAGTGTCCAAATGCATCTTTTGTAAAAATAAAAACAAAAATGTCTGCAGCAAAGGTTTCTACCAAAAACTGACTGTCCAGATGGAACATTAACTCTACAAAAATACGAAAGAAGTTTGGTCGATTGCCTTTTCCTGTTTCCTGGACTTTCGGATGACCGCAGAACCATTTGGAAAACTGAGGGCACCACCAGGCACCACAATGGACCATGGCCATGACGTCAGAGAGGACGTCAAACCAGGAAGCAACTTTAACATTCAAATTCAAAAATACTTTATTAATCCCAAAGGGAAATTAAATAACATAACATGTATAATCACTAATTTTCGCACTCCGTCACTTTAGAGCTATTTTTTTTCTCCTAAATATCCAGGGTTGTTAATGTAGATTTTTTAAGAACACAAATCAGACAGGTGAGAAAACCTGTGCATAATGTAGTTGGTCCTCGTTACATTCACACTAAGTCTGGTTGATGATAAAGAAAATAATAATAATAAAAAAAACGTACAGCACTTTGAAAAAATATTCACGCAAACGTTTCGTTTTTGTCATTACGCCAACACGTTTTATTGGGTTCATTGGAATTTCATATGTAAGTCTAACGCGTGCTGCTAGGTGGAAATAAATGTTTTTCAATCAACCAATTAGTATTTTGCTCCATCTGAAATTAAGGACCAAAACTGGTCCTCCATAACATGATATCCTTTGCCTGATCTGTAATATTGTGTTGGTTGAGGGATTCTTAATGGTATGTTGCAGATTAAGTCGACAAAGGAAACATTTTCTAAAAAAGAAATGTTATAGTCATACTACGGGGAAGTCTACAAACTAGATAGCTGTTCAGCAGACAGTCGCTGGGACCCTCCAATGTTAATCTGTGAGCTAAATCAGTTGCTTATTAGTTGGACTTTTTAAATTGATATTTGAAAAGATATATTAACTTTTTAAGTAATATTAAAATTCACTGAGATAGACTGATAAATATTACCTCAAGAGAAGTTAAAATTTGATAATTCTTGTATTTACCCCCACACGAATGATCCAGAGATAAATATGGTCCAGCAGAGGTCGCTCTCCATACTTCAGCGCAGCGACACCGAGGGTAAGCTGTTCCACAGACCTAGAGCCAGTAAAACGCTGACTGTTTCCACTCCCTTAGTCTCTCTTAGTCATTTAACTGCTAATGAGATGAGTGAGAAGCCGGTCAGGTTTGTAAGGATTTAAACTCTGCTAAATGACCCTTCACCCTGTTTCATACTGTGGTCTGCAGACTATCAGCAATTTCATGCAACTCTAAGCCCCAGCAAACCTGTTGACACACACACACACACACACACACACACACACACCCACACACACACACACACACACCACACACACACACACCCCCACACACCTCCACACACAAAAAAACAACAAAACAACAACAATGAAGTAAAGACAAATTTAGCAACATGTAAATAGTTTTTCTAAGCTATCTCTGCTGACTCAAATTGTATTTGAGTACAGCTGGTTTTATTAACAATTGCTCAATCCGCTCCATAAGTCTGAGTGCCTGTCCAGTAACGTGCAAACAGTTTTGTTCATTCCTGTTGCAGCATGGAGCAGGTTATAGTGCCCTGTGCTAAAAGCCTTGACCCGGCCTTTGCAATCCTCTTAGTCCTTGGCTTAGATCCCTCTATGTCCCTGAGGAGGACAAATGTGTTCCCTCGCGTTGAACTCATCCAGAATATCTGTCACATCTTTACCTCTAACAGTCCTTTTTACCCCTACTTTGATGCCAGGAGGCAGAGGGGGGTGGTTCACAAAAAATGTTGTCATTCAAAGGAAGGAATAATGGGCTGAGTAAAGAAACTAGGAAAAGAAAAGCAAATGATGCATAGGAATGATAAAATTTACAAAATGTAGTTTTAAAAAAACAAACAAACTACATTTTGTAACTGTCTACTTGTTTTGAAATATTCTTTAAAATCATCCTTTATTAATGCATTTATTTTGAAGAAAAAGCATTGATGTGTATGCAGAAATTGCAACTAGATGTAAATTTCACAGTTACACTCCCGCTTGTCTCCTTTAACAATTGCTACCTGCTGAAAGATTAGCGGGTAGGCTCTCTTGACAGTGACCTGCTTCCTTGGATAGCTGGTGGAGTGACGTGGAAATAAGCTCTTTTGGAGCTAAAGCCAATTTGTTTTCAAAGATTAGGGCAGATCTGTCTGAACAGGTTGCAGGTACAGCCTCTCTCTCACACAGAGACCTTCTCGGAGATCTTTCCAACTTGGAGATCCAGAGAAAATGGAAAGACAAAATGAGGAAGGAAACTAGGGAAAAAGTTCAAAGCGGATGGTAGGGATCTAGATCTGCATTAGGTATGGAATCAGGCTCATCTGTATTGAGAAGTGTCATCAAAACAGTCATTTCCAACTGATCTACAGTACATGCACTAACACAAGAACACAAGAATCTATGCAGTGCTGACAGTTTCTTTATTTCATTTAATTGTGCAGCCAGGAAGCAGTCACCTTTCTTTAGACAAGACAATAAAATGACCTGCTGATTTCTTGAAAAAAAAAAAAGCTTTTCCTTTCGGATGAATTTCCCTGCGGTCCTAATTGGCAGTCAGACAATATCCTTGAAACTCATCTATGACGCACAGTAAAAAGAAATAATGTGTGAAGACCCATAAAAAAGATATTTTTTTTACAGGATCATCAACATTTATCTAAAAATCAAAACAACTCTAAGGTTTTATCCCAAGTCTTTCAAATCAGCTTTTTGTTTTATCTCCAGATCAACAAAAAGGTAGTAGCATATAATTTTGTAAATGCAGCACAGTTGTAGTCTTTGCAAAGAACTGTAGATGACTGCAAAGAAGTAACAATGCCTTGCAAAAGTATTTGTACACTTTGAACTTTTTTTTTTTTACAGTATCAAGTTACAAATTCCAATATACTTTATATGGACTGTACGTGAGACACCAACATAAAGCGGAGCAAAATTTAAAAGTAGAAGGAAAAAGATACATGTTTTTACATTTTTTAAGAGGAGCATAAATAAAAAAAACAGCCAAGAGGCCTCAAAGTAACTCAGAAGGAGCAATAAAAATCCACAGCTCAGTGGGATAATCTGTTGACAGACAACTATTAGCTTTGCACTCGTAAATTATTGTCTGCATGGAGAAGTGTAAATAACAAGAGACACTTTTCATAGACAAACACTACAGTCATAATCTGCAGTTTTGCACAAGTCATGTAAGGTACATAGCGAACATGAGAAAAAGGAGCTTTAAGCTTTTTGACCTTAATGCAAAAAACACCGTATGAGGGAAAGAAAACACATCATCCCTGTGGTGAAACATGGTGTGTGTGCTTCTCTTCCGCAGAGACAGGAAAACTGTCTCTGCTGAGACAGAGACAGTCTCAGCTGTCTCTGAAATAAATCCTGCTAAAGACTGCAAAAGACTTGAGACTGTACAATTTTTTTTTGCTAGTTTCACAGAAACACACCAAAGCGGTGCGAAAGATTATTTACAGTATATATGCAAATGAATGCCAAGGAATTATTCTTTTCCTTTTGTAGCCTGAAAAAAATGCTACTTGGTATTTATCTACCACATAAAATCCCAGTAAAGATTAGTGGAATTTGTGGCTAAACAAAATAATCAAGGGGTAGTAATACTTTTGCAAGGCAATGTAAATAAAGCAGATGGCAAACATAAGTATTTTGTAAATTTTTTTGATAACCATATCTAAATCAACTGCATCTGTAAACATAATTTCCCACCCACGCCCTCTGCTCCCCCCCAAAAGATTTAAATAACAAAAAAAAAATTATTTTGGGAACACTTAAAATTAATCAAAATGTTTTAGCGCACTAGAAAATAAATTAGCACATTAACTATTTAAGCTCTTAGATAAAGCAGTATTAGAATCCAGAGTACAAAAATTGGAGGTGAACTTTGGTTGTAAATGCTGAGCAGGTGTGCATTTTCTGTGACATTTTGGTCCTAACAGGGTCCAAAACATAGTTGGACAGAAGAGCATGGAGCCTATGTGATCAGCATTTTGCTTTTCTTCATTAACAAACTGTTTTGCAGACAACCAGCACAACTGCCTTCCATCTAAAACCAGAAGCTTTTACAGACTTGCCCATAAATACACACCCGACACCCGCTGTTCTTCTCAAGTTGGTCCCGAATCATGTCAATCTACATTATTTGAAGAAATGATTGTCTGGTTGATTTCTCCCCTCCCTTCCCTCCTTCTCCATCCACTTTTAGATTGTTGCCAGGCACGCGCCTCTTTCTTCTTCACTCCCTTTTCGCTCTTCCCTTCTTTTGCCTCTTCCCATTTTCCTCCACTTCTTCCATGTTGCAGTGGCCGTTAGTCACAGCGGATGTGCCGTTGGCCACTGGCTTGCCGCCTTTGTGCGATGAAGGTTTGCGTCTGTAGGCGTGGTAGTAGAAGTTGGCGAAGAGGATGATGAAGGTGACAGCATAGCCGATCAGAGCCCACTGCATCCAGCAGGGAAATGGGCAGCCAGTGTAGAGCGAATAACCGGCGTGGCCGATGGTTACGTGAAACTGGATCTGTTAAACATGGAAAGTATCTAGATTTAGGAAAATGTATTAAATTAAAAAAACAGTTTAAACTCATGTTGAGACATCGCTGTGGTTCATTCAGGCTGCAAAAGACGAGACAGAGCAAAACTTTCAGCTGAAAATCGGAACAGCAAATTGTTCTGATTTTTTTTTCTTCCCCTTTTGAACTTTCAATTATCTGGAAATGTAGGCAGCTTTACAGGAAGCTCAGTTTTAAGGAATTACTGAGAACTACACGGAGATTTCTATTTGAGCAATACTAGCTGTGCTGACAAAGCTGGTAAACACATACGCCAATTTAAGATGCTAAACCAGGTTAAAACATAAACTTAATATAATTTTATCTTTGTTTTAAAATATCAGGTTGTTCAAAATCTTACTTATTTAAACTTAAACTATTTAACTGAATAATTCTACAATAAATACAGATTCTTTAAAACTCTTATTTAGTGAAAAGCACAATATATCTGAGTCAACTCTGGACAATTTTTTTTCTACTGTGATTACAGATACTTTAAAGTTTATTTGTGAAACCTCTGAATACATCCACCTAGATCCTTTTTTTTCCCAGATACATATTTTTAAATTATTCATCTTACTGATAAGTTACACAAGATACATCTTCTGAGTGTGTGTTGAGTGACACAAGAGAGGGCCCACCCAGGGTGCGAAAGATGCAAGAACCAACCAAAGTCTGTATCAGCAGGTCAAAGGTCAAACACCAAACATTGCGAAATTAGACATAAAACTCAGGTAAATCTGTCCTGATGTTATGACATAAATAGGAGAACTACAAACAATGCTCTAGAACTTGAAAAATCAGTTTTATTTTTGTGTGAAATGTATTAAAATATGATGCTTTTTACACGATTTTATGCACCAAAAATATAACTTAGGTTATACAAAAGGTCCACAAAAGGAGTTCAAATGCTTTTAAATTGTTTTATTCACACATAAATCAATGATAATTAATAAAAACTATTCTTGTGACCCAATTATCTATCAAAATAGTACAACTATATTAGGACGTTTCAAATAATCTTGCATTTTTAGGTAAACTTTTAAGGAACATGTTGTCAGGTTTGTTATGCTCGTATTTTGCTTTGGGCTGGCTGATCAACATGGACAGAATATCACTTGAATACCAACAAAAACTAAATATTTAGCATCTGATAACACCAAAGTAATTAGAAGTTCAACATGTAACAAAAAATTACAGATTTCACTGCCTTTTCCTGTGGTTTATATCCTCCTAATGGTAAGTGACAGTCATCTTTTAGGCATAATATTGTGATTATTAATGAAGCCCTTTCTTTAGATAAACAATATATAATTATTATATGTAAACGCTATTTTAACCTAATATCAGATTTATTCATTTACAATTATTAACCTAGTTCTTACCTAAAAGAGAGACATCACCCTCCCAAAATTATCCCATGCTGTTCACATACATATCAACAGCAATACTTTATAACTATAACAGACCCTGAATACATGTCTAAACAGTAAAAAGAGCGAGATGATGTTTTAAGAGGAGTTTAACAGTGAGATTTTTTTGTGTGCAAGGTGCATCCTTAAATGTGTTACTCACCATCTGAATTATGGTGAGGTATTTCTTCCACCAGAGATACTTCTGCATATGAGGTCCCAAGGCAGCCAGGCCATAGTAACCGTACATGAGGACGTGGATGGAAGAGTTGATGGTTGCACCGAAAAATGCTGTAGACAGGGTCAAGATTTGTTCAGATCTAATTTTGTCCGGGTTGTTAATAAACCCCCAGCAAGTACAAAAGATTGGTTCACTCTGGATTGTAGAACAAATCACACATGCTTTTACTCACACTGTCCACCAGGGACCCACTTGATACCAATCCACCAGAGGATGAACATGGTACAGTGATGGTAGACGTGGAGGAAGCTGACTTGGTTGAACTTCTTCCTCAGTATAAAAAACACAGTGTCCAAGAACTCCACCCCTTTGGAGATGTAATACCACCAAAGAGCAGATGCTATCTGGAGACATAAAGGAGGCAAGAGTTGATGGTAGAGGTCAAACATCTGCACAGTAACACAACGTTTAGGTAATGCAGGTCATAGACATTAAGGATGACAGTTGAAGTGCTATAATATTGAATAACAGTGTTTGCTTTGACTAAACATTGGGTCAGATTCTGACCCAGATTGTTGGGTTAGATAAAATACTAGAAGAAACACCGTCATTTTTGACAGGCCGCCATTTTGAATTATATAAAAGCCTGACCGGACCTAATGGAAACAACTATTAGAGATTTTATAAAAGATTGTAAAATATTCAAATGATGCTATGGTGTAATGTTAATATTAGTGGGATGTAATTCCCAATAGAAAACAGTTTTGCTCACTTAAGGTAACATTATCTATGTTGCCATTTACAGGGTCTATTTTACAAAATTGCATTCACAGAACAACATTAATTACGAAGTGTGGACCTGTCTCCAGTTTAAATTACCATCAGTGACGCAGCAGTGTTGAAAGTTTGTAAAATAGTCTTTCTATGAAGCTTTAAAAGGTGAAGTTGTTTCAAAATAGCATAAGAACGCTTTTGCAACTGGTCCCACTGACAAGTCAGCTCAATTTTCCTGTGAAGATTAATTTTACCACATCAAGCTGGTTCAAACCTGTGTCTCAAAAACAAAAGCTGTTGACTGCTGACATCTACACTACACAATCCCAGTTTAAACAAAATACAAACAATATGTTAGGCTAAAAAACAAAAAAATAAATAAAATAAAGAAAAAAAAAATTGCCATAGCGGTCATTTTATTTGTATTTTTCTTAAAAATGAAAAGTATTCTTATATAACAAATCTCCATCTATACTTTTGTTTAATCCTGTTCTATTATTGCTGAGTGTTGGACATGCACATGGTTCACAAGGACATTCTCTAAAAGTCACTATGATAACTCTGACCTCTGGAGTCCCTCCCACTGAGCCAGAGCATGCAGCGCTGCAAAAGGAGGTGGAGCTGCAGCTTAAAGGTGGTGTGACCAATCACCACACCCTCTTTGTCCTAAAATGCCAGGCTCTCATCATCTCTCTCTTTCTCTCCTGCTCTGATGCCCAGCAGAATTAGCAATCTACTAATCGTCAGCAACAAGATTACAGCATCACTCCACCTGTTAGCTGCAGGGAAAGCGCTCGAGGCCGTATGTGCGATTAGCAACCACCTTAAACGTCAACATTTGTTAAACGAATACAATTTTCTCCAGACAAGATAGGATGTGTGGACAGATTAGCTTAGTGAAAAGTGCAAGTGGGGAAGCTTACCCTGACTTCATTCACATCATTTGAGTAGTTGACAGGCTGACACAGGTAGCTGTATCCAGCAGCTCTTGATGCTAGTAGGAGCTGACAAAAGGGTGCAAAAGGCAAAGTGAGATCAGGCTTGGGCATATCATGCAATGAAATGATACGGTAAGTTGATTCACACCAAAAAGGCAGAGCAACAAGCATTTACAGACATTTGTATCAATAAAAAAGTTCATTTCAGGAACAATATTTAAAAATGCTTGAAATGCTTCAACATACCGTACATGTTGAAACCCTGTCAAAACCCTGGCTTTTAGCACATGTATTCCAAACGATCATAAACCACTAATCAATTGAATCAATTTTGACTGAATTGAACTGCATCTATTTTGATCTGAACTTTATTATTGGAAAATAAATCAGACTGAATTTGACGCTACACTTTTGGAAATAACTGTAGCCTGCTTTTCTTGTAAAAAAAAGTATGGATTACCTTTGTAATAAATGGGTGCTAAACAATTAAACTGGATTGAATTACTTTTTGTCATACTGTTATACAATAGGCTGAAGACGTATGAATGGCAGAAAATAGCTAAATGTTAAGTAAATTAAATGGATTCTTTGGAGACCAGTTTTATTTTTATCACTCAATGGTCTTTGACATACGTTATAAGACTGTAAATTTAAAACACTGCTATCTGTCCAGAATGGCACCAACCTCTTTGGCGATGTAGAAGTTGAGGACCACCATGCTGAAGTTGTACACTATGAGGGTCTTCCTGAGTGTAAAGGGTTGGCGGTCCTGCATGTACCTAGGCCCCGCCCACAGGAAGATCAAGTACAGGCAGCTGATGGCCAGGGTGGGAGAGGAAGAAGACATCATCGGCCAGTTCTCCACCCTCTTGTCTGGGCAAAATGGAGGGTTTAAATTATTACTGAGTTTCTACTGTTGTTTAATTAGTTTATGCCTAAACATTTTAATTAATCAGCTGAAATGTTACTACACCATGTAATTAACATTTAATTTGAAATACACCAATCACCAAGCATAGAGACAGAAGACAACACATTTTTTCTTGATTTACAAGGTCAAAAATAAAAAAATCATTTTTTTTTTCTTCATTAAATGCATCAAAACTAAGAATTCCTACTTTTTTCAGTTCATGAACACAACAACCAGCAGAGTGTGCTTTGAGTTAAAGAAATCTAATAAACGTCACCATTTGGTGTATAAATGTGAAATATCTTGTTATTGTTGGATTCAAAATCATCATGTATATGAAAGAATCTCCAACACAATTTTTTTCTCTTTCATGTCTTGAGAAATGTGCACCTCCACATTTCAGCAGATGATTTTAATGCAAAAGATTCGAAAGTTCACATTGTTGTTTCTGTTTGTCTTACGAGACCACTTCAATACCGTCTTTGCTGTCTTGGTGAAAGAAACAAGAACTTAAAACTTTGAACTATTACTGCTTATTCTAACTGGATATAGCAGTATAACTAAATTCAAAAATGCAGTTTAGTAAAATGTAGCATAGATCCATCCTGTCTATGTCACATCAATGTCGACTCTAAGGCTCAGGCCTGGGAAAGCATTACAACAATGTACTTTTATAAGCTTCAAATTCAAGTAAACAATTACTACATAACATTCAAATCTTTACATGTGCATCATAAGCCACGCTGCTGGTGAGAGTGGATCAGGAATCGGTGAACCCATCTTACCTGCTATAGTAAGGCTCCATTTATAAAACTCTACTGTGTCATTCACAAGATGTGTTACAACCTCCATGGCTCTACCGTTGCTTGTGATTAAACTGCGGAGACAGAAAACACCAAAGAGACACAAAAATTAAATTACAGGTCATGCACACCACATCAGTGGGACACAGGACTACGCCCTACTAGCTTGAGTGGGTACTAGTTTTGCAAACAGCTGCAAGACACAAAACATTGTGTTTTTAATGCTGCTGTTAGGGACAGTATAAAATTCTTATCTGTGACAAAACAGACTTTAAATGGATGATTGTCTATAGACCTAGAAGTCAGAAGTATATCACAAAAGTCAGGTTTACTAACATAGAAATGGAGCTGGGAGCTAATGTCCATCCTCTTATGAGCCCGTATTATATTATGAGTTCTAGAATCTCAAGATTTTTCACCACAAACTAATCAATTTAAACATGTTAAAATATACTTTCAAGCAAGTTACCTCAACACAGGATTACTTCTCGTGGAGCAGACTCATATGAATTAAGCAACAAACATTCAGTTAATTTAATATAGCATGTTGTGTGCTGATTTCATGTTGAGTTTGATTGGTCTGGGAAGCTGGAGCTCAGCTCTGGGAAAGAGCTTACATCCTAGCTGGGTGAATCTCAATTAAATGTAGGAAAACCAACACAAGCTATCTCTTCTGGTGCTAACTAGTCATAGCAATTTAAGACGTCCAAGAATTCTTTGCATGACACACGTTCAAACCCTAAAGAAGCATGTTCACAATTAGAGGTTGTATAGTATGTGTAACACTGGAACTATAACACATAAAAGACAGAAATGACCAAAGATTTTCTGATAGAGGTCCTAGTTTTAAACTAGACAAATAATTAAGGAACAACATTTTCTTTATAAAGCCTCAAAATATACATCACTAACCTTTATCAGATTTATATTTGAGAAAAGTGCGCCCAAGGACATGCTCCACCTATTTTTGCATGCTGGTTGCTGCTATATAAATGGTGAACGTTGAAACTTAAACACATAAAGGTAATGAAAATGGATTCAAAACAATCAGATTTTCCAGTGTTTCACCAGCCTGATTTGGCCTTTCAGAGCGGATCAAAGGGAAATGATTGATTTCTATCTCTGACTGATTAATTGGGTAGTTTACACTATTTTTCACTACATTTCACAGCCCCACATTGAATACTCAATTCGGGGCTGGTCTGTGACCTCTGGTTTCCCCAGCCTGCGTTTGGACTGCAGGAGACATTTTTATTATATGAGTAAAGTGGAAAATCTAATCTCCATTTACAAAGAGAAGGCACCCACTTACTTGGCTGTTCTAAACCCTAACATTTATGCAGAATAAGTAAAGCACAAATGCTCAAATATGGAGGATGGAAAAGAGCTTTTAGCTGAGTTTTGGTGACCCACCCACAGACTCATATTCTGTTAAGGACCCTGTACAAGCTTTGGCCAATTGTGGATGTCTGTCTCACTGAGACTAATTAGGGTGCCTTACATAACAAACAGCTCTTATCCACCACAGAGTTGAGAGCTTTTGTCTTTATATTAATCTATTATTAATCCAATGAGTCAGATCAGCTGTCCTTTAAATAATTAATAGCCAAGTATACAGTAACTACTTTACCAATGTGAGTGTTCAGGAAAAGAGCTGAGTACTTCAGTCCAGTGTTACACATAGGTGAAGGGATTAAATAATCTGCACAGACGGACAATCTTTGAGGGATTTTGCATGATAACACATCAGGATGTAGTCCAACCAGCAGGCAGACACAGGCCAGATAAGAGATAGAGGGTGAAGCGTAACAAAAAGACTGGGGCGCATGTGTCAGCAGGTTTCAGCTCTGGCCGCTCAAGAGGCTTAAATTCAATTGATCAACGAGCTTAGATGAGGGCCTAAGTACAAATGCCCAGAGAAACACAGAGTCTGATCGGTGAATATCTAAATGCATGTGCTGGAAAATACAAAAATAAAACTAGAGTTCCCACATATTCACAGCCAGTCATGGTTTAAAACTACTTTGCAAGCTAAAGTGGCTCGCTGTATTTTTCCTTCATGTTTATAACAGGTGGTGGTTGGCTGAAATGTGCTGAGAGATAAGATACAGAAAAATAAGAACAGAAATAGCTAAGTGCTATTATAGGTTTAAATTATTTCCTAAAAATAATTTCAAATAAAAAACCTGACACAGTTAAGCTCAACAGGTTTGAGACTGGAAATTAAAAACATACCCAACAATACAGACACACAGTAAACATCACAAAAACACACAAGCATTAGGAGCTACTTACGTCTTTGATAATTAACAGTGTATAATGACATCCGGTGCAATTTGATGCCCAACCCCGTTCACTTCGCCCCTCTTCTTCTCTGTTTTCCTCTTCTTCTTCTTCTCTGACCAATACCTAATCAGTTTCTGCGTCGCTACGCTCGCACCTCCACATTGAGCAGCAAATATATTTTGGCAAGAAACTAGACAAGGCAAGTGAAAAAAATATATATCTACGTCTAAAGAGTGGCGCGATACGCACGAGGTCCGCTCAGCCGCATCATCTTCCTCCAACCTCCTGGACACTGAGGAGACAGATGGAGGCTTCGCGCATGCGGACTTTGGCGTCTCCCGTGTTGCGACTCTGTGAGGCAATTAGCCTATTTTCCTTTGCCTTTCTTAAGTATCCACTACTCGGGCGTTGCACCAATCTTTCCCGAAACCAAACTTACACACTAAACTTCAAATAATCGCTACAGGCAACAATAAATTCCAACTATATAAAATTTTGTCTTTTCAAATGTTTTCATTTAGGCCTTATAAATATGTATCATTGCTTAATGAGGTTCTGGTCTGAATTTAGCTTCATGTTGTGTCTCACCGTTTTCCAATTTTGATGAAACGTCGCACAATATTGATAATTCCTAATAGCTATAATCATTTCCAGATGATTTAGCAGACTATAGACAGTTGTTGAAAAAAGGGTTCACAGACAACATAGAAAATCCTGACGAAACAAAAAAAACTGTTTTTCTTTTATTATTTTAAATTAACTGAATTGTTTACGGGATGATTTCTGCAAACTATTTTTAAAAACACCCATTTTTTGTCTGTTAGTACCCACGTTAGATACATTTGATTGCAACCGAGGTGTTGCAACAATTACATGCATATAGTATGAATTATCTAATGATGGCACTTTGGATAAGAGCACTTATTTAACCTATCTAAGGATGTTCAAATGTATGTTTTTGGGGTTTGCTGATGTATTCTGTCAGGGTTTCTGTAGCTCAGACGTTTATACTAAGTAAGCAGAAGAAGCAAAGAGTATTGGCAATTTCCTGCTACTGACTTATTTTTTTTTTTTAGGATTTTCTGTAGTTGTGCAATTTTAAGTAATTGTACAATGTGGAATGATGAAATGTTGAGGCTATTCAAGGACAACATGCAATATTTTGTATTATTTCGAATGAATAATACTGATTCATTGATGCATCACTTCTACAGAACTTTGCAAGCCTGATCGGTATGATCTTTCCAGTGTTCTTCACTGCTTTTGAATTGGGCTCTTACATCGCCAAGGACCTGGGCCGCCTGTGGAGAGTGTTGATGTTTTACTAGTGAAACAATGCTCCACATCCAATATCTGACAATATCAATCAAAAGTTTGCAAATTACCCAAATTTTTAATAATGTATTTTTTTTAATATATATTTAGCTTTTACATGTAACAGTAGCCAAAAAGAAAAACAGGCATCCTCAGTATGGGTAACTACTGATATTTTGTTTTTCTTTTTGGCTACTGTTACATGTAAAAGCTTAAAAATGTTACATCTGTCTTTTAGTATCACTTTGTAACCTTTTGTGTTTGTTTTGCGCCTAATTTTGATCATTTCTGGCCTCCAGTTGCTCTCAGATTGTATCCTACAGAGATTGTCATCCTTTTTTAAAAATCTTTTCATTTGGTCATGCAATTCATCATTTGGCTGCTCTCTGTGGGAATCTAATTGTCTGTTTAATCAATTTTTTATACACTCACATTTGGCCACTAGATGGTGCTGTCAAATTAACATTGGGCTCATATGAGCCCAATTAGATCAATTACCGCACTTCATCCAAAGTATCTCAGTCGGAGAGGTTTCTTCTTGTCTCATGTTTATTCTACAAGAAGATGGTATGTTTTCCACTTTATTTAATAAATATGCTCACGTAAGAGTTAGATTTTATTGTGTTATTAAAGCATTTCCTCCACAAATCCTGCACTCCAAAACTAACATACAACGAATCTTTCCACACTGCAGTAAAATTTTAAAATGTAATCATTAATATGGCTAATTCTGTTTGCGCTCTGCGTCAAGGTGCATGAAAGAAGCCTATTTGTAGAGGATAATCTATTCCACATTTGGCTTCATGGTTCATTTCATGCCTGCAATTGCACTGCAGTTTGCTGCTTGCAGTTATTTACTTTTGGAAACAAGAGTCTCTCATTTCTAAAATTTACAATCCTGAAGCCTTATTTATCCTCAGATCACTGGAAAAACATGAGCAATTCTTCCAGTGCACCTTCGTTTGAATTTTTTTTTTTAAACACACTTTTTTCCTATGGTTCAGATCCAATTGATCAATTAAAATAAACGCAATAGGAGAAGCCAAAGAACTAAAGAAACTTTGTCATTTTGTTTTCTATTACACAAAGTTCTAAAGCTTCATCTGTTCATCTCTCGCTAACTCAAGGCCACTGCTTTGCAGGCCACACATGAGTAAATACTGCAACATATATTTTATTTGACTTTATTTGTCACATGTTTATCCTTAGCTTTCAAGAATTTGTACAGACAGTACCTTCTCAGTACAGACTGACTGGGCATAACTGGTTTTACTTAAATCTGTCAAGCAGAAAATGGAAATTTTGCTTAAAGATTTAATTTTATTAGAATAAATCACAGACAGGGCATGCAGTATTATTCCTTTATTCTTTAAGTTACAAATACAATATTATATATATATATATATATATATATATACTGTATGTATATATACAGTATATATGTATATATATATATATATATATATTTTTTTTAGCATTTTATGTGAAAGGCTAATGCAAAGTTGTACATCAAAAGGGTGCAAGAAATTAACATTTTCTACAAATAATGTAAAAAACTCAACATACATTTTTACTTTGGTTGGCCATGTTTTTGGCCAACATTCTACGTGTAGCTTACAAATCAATACTGTACTGTACATCACACTGGACATACCATACCCATGTGTAGGATCAGAATATGGGGATGCTTTTCTTTGGAGCTGGAGAGAACCAAAGATAGGTGCTACTAAACGATGGTCATTCTGGAATAAAACCACTTAGAGGGGGCGTAATAATGCTCCACTTTGAGACTATCACAAAAAAAAAAAAAAAAAAACAGACAAAAAAAAAATCTATTGAAATTCAGTTAAATTTCTGGACAATAAAATAATATTTTTGCAAAGCTCAGTAGTTTCTGGTCAGGGTTGGCCTGACCTCTCTTGTGACCTTATCCACACATCCTTGCATGCAAAACACAGATGTTCACGTTTTTTGCTAACAAAATTAGTCTTATCCATAAAACAGTAAATAAATCTAAAAGAAAGAAAGAACCTGCTGGGCAATCTATATTGAGAAATGACGCATCTAAACCCACATCAAAACAGCCACAGAGGTTGGGCTGGCTGCACTTTGTGAGCGTCATAAAACTGCTCAATATTCAACGAACTCTGAACACTGCCCCACTTAAAATATAAATGGTTTATAAGATGTCCTCGTTCTCTCAAGATTTACTCATTAAATTAGCAGAAATTTAACATTTGTGTAAAATCTAGGAACTGCTTTGTAAATGCAAAAGGTATTTGATTAATATGGAAACCATGCTTGCATGCGAGTGCCCTAAATGAGTTAAATTTCTTGTAAGTTCAAATAAAAGAGAAGATCAGGACTTCTATTACAAATGCATCTAAAAATTGGCAGAATGTATCTTAAGCTATTCACTATTGTGTTTTTGAGTGCCTTGCTCTGCTGGAATACTCAAATGTGCCCAATTTTCAACCATTCGGCCAAAACTGTCCCCGTGAGATGAAAAGAAATTTGTTGGAACGTTCAGGAACAATCCATCAACTAGAAATACTCAAGGTGATTGTAAAATGGAAATTACTGGAAGACAAGTGCCACTATGCAAGGTGTAATGAGTTTGACATCGGCACGGACTGAGAGGGTGCCAGCCGAGAAACTAGATCTCCTCCACCGACGCCTTTCAGCATTACTGAAAAGTTCAGCTGCACACATGAAAAAACCAGATGCCTTCTGAAGAAAAGTGTCATGGTCTAACAGCACAACCACTGAGCTTCTGACCTCAGTGACAACAGGTATGTTTCGAGGACTTAAGGTGGGACTTATAACTGTGTGTCTAATTTTTCTTTACTCTTAAACCACTTCACCCCCTTCAACTTTTAGCTAAAACTTAAAAAGGCTTGTTTCCTACAACGAGACACAGAAAAAACTCAACTCAGTGACATTTCTTTATTCATCGTTTCTTTTTGGATGAATCTCACCAGAAGTGCAACAGGAGCAGTCTATGACTAGCCAATATGAGTGGGTTGATAATCTGCAAACAGATGAGAGAAACATTAAACATCAAAACAACAAGCTCATTTTAACTTTAAATATTTAACTAGCTTCTTAAGTCATGCTTTTAATAATTTACTTTTAACTCAACAGTGAATAAATGGCAAACAACCTATAAAGAGTGCATACTAAAATATATTTAGTAAATATATGAGAAGCATTGCATCAAACAATCAATAAATGTCAAACTTGAATCCTGTAAACGTTGAATAATGCCCATTTCCTACTGGTGGCGTCTTTTGGAAGCTTTTAGCTGAAATTCTTTGACGAGAGATTGCTGTGTGAGCGCATGTGAGCAGGGTTACCTTATAGATTTGGCTGCTAAGATAAAGCAGCCAAATCTATATTGGACGGGTGCGCTTGATTCTTTGTAAGACTCACCACAGTTGGGAGGAGATAGTAGAAACACTCAAAACTGTCAGAATTGCTGGTTTAACTTGTTAAAGAGGAACAACTGTCAAGTGGTGGTGGTGGCAACATTGTGCTGAGTACCAGTGGTAATGCACCAGGTTGGGGTGTGCTGAACTTTAGTCAACTGTGTTGTTTTTAAAGTGCTTTATGAACAAATCTGGAATGGAATAGAATAATCAAGATCTTAATGATTATTCAATAAGAATAATCAATTGTTTGGCTTAATGTCAAACAGCTAGACACTCTAATTTTTACAGAATTGGTGCTTCTATTTGAATGGATACCTCTAAAAAGGCTCTGTTGAAAAATTTTGGACTGCGATTAAATGTGCAGTTTGTGCCAGGAAAACAGTGGATTTAAAATGCTGCATGTAAAAAGAAAAACATCCTGTGAAATGTATGCCATACGCTTAACTTTGGCTGATTACTGTACAATAGACTTGTTTGGGTGTATGTAGAGCAGGGGCCTTCAAATCCAGTCCCTGAGGGATAGCGTCCAGCTACTATGAGACTTGTCTCTTGCCTCAATACACGTGACTCAAATAATCAAGTGATAATAATCTGTTGGGCCCCATCTGGATTAGAGGAAATCCACAGTAATGTCAAATGTGTGCATCTAACTCTGTCATTGAATTTGTGTAATAATTCCCTCCCCGCAAAAAATTAATGATAAAAAAAAAAAAAAATCCCATTAAAAGTTCATAGTTAACTTGTGATTCAAGCTAAAACTCTGACAGGAGCTGTACATCACTAAAGAGCTGCCAACACTTTCCCCTATCTACGTAAATGCTTTAAATGATTACCTCTCGCCGTACACTTTCACAACTCTTCATTTTGATCATATTTCATTCAACATCTGGTTGTGTCATAATCATACAGTGTAAACATTTCACAGTTTCCATCCTATAGCAAATGCCAGAGCATTCCCCCCCCCCACCATCCTTTTTGGAGTTTTTTAGCTTCCACATCATTCATCAGAGGATATATTAGTCTGAGATTTAAACTGGGACAAACTGTGCAAAAACCACCAAGCACAGTGGGGGAAATTTCCTTCTGCTGGGCACACTCACCGCCAGCATCCTGAGATAAACCATTTTCCACATACCTCTGGAGCAGCGCGCGGCATTAGTCGTCAGTGAAATAGCACTTTTCCAAAACATTCCCCCTGTCCAGAGACTATTTCTGGCAACGGGGGGATAGGTGGGAGGAATGAAAAAAAAAAACATGTGCCTAAAAGAAATATCCACTTTCTTTTAATTGCAAAATTAACAAAGAAATTACCCTGATTATAGAATACAATAATATTGACACAAGTAGCGGCCTAAATACAGAAAGAACTCACACAGGCATGAATGACTGACAAAGAAAGGAGGTTTTACCTTAGGCCTCCAAAAACGGCATCAGCGAAAAAATATATTTACACGTGCAAGGAGACGCTGTCACTACCAATGCTGCTGTCTTCACTGATAATGGAGACGCAAAAATAAAAAAAAATATAAAAAACCCAGTTCGAGCATCACGCATGTGTATGAGACACTGGCTTTTAAGTGTATTAGTTTCAGACGGGCTGCAGTTGGATCCCAGACGGGCTGCAGTTGGATCCCACTGGACCGGTGTCATCTTCTTTTTCACTAATTCTGTTTCTTCTACAAATTGTTTGTTCCACTGGAACTTTTTCATGTGGTTTTAATTTACCAGTCATATGAATCCAGCTTAGATTTCATTCAGTAGCAGACGGCTCTCTGCACACTAAATTATGCCATTATGTCACACTTTGTGCCATTTTGTGGATAAATGTTTTTTTTTTTCCTTTTTTTTTTTTACAGCTTCCCATAAAAACAGGAACAGAGCGGCACATAGTGACCTACTCTGCACACCTACACACACAAACACGTTTGTTTCTCTATCTTTGCAGGGACTTTCCACTAATCTCTACAGCCTCACCCTAAACCTAACCATTACCTGTTTATAAGTAACATAACCAAAACTCAATTCACCCTTAACGTAGTTTCACCTAGTGAGCACAAGGCTTTGGTTCCCACAAGGAGCAGTCGTTCCCCACAATGAAATATATTTTAGGAAAATGGTCCCTGCAAGGTATTAAATACAAAGACACACACACACACACACACACACACACACAGACACAAGGTTTGTCCTCGATTGGCCTCTGTGTAAAGGGAAACAGTGTGCAGCCATAAGTGCCAGAGCCCTGACACAGAAAGTCCCTCAGTGCTGATCATGGAGCAGCAGTTTTGTTGTACCAGTTCCTTTTTTTCCCCATTGCTCATTCACAGATAAGTCATCATATTGTTTTACGCAGTTCTTCAATATTAATCTTCATCTTTTAAAACAGACTATAAAATAGATTATAGGAATCAGTTCCAGAAAGGTTATCTGCTTCAATTCAACTGAGTTCTGTTCAATTCAATTTAGCTAAGTTCAAATTAATTCCATTCAGTTTAGTTCAGTTCTTTTAATTTCCATTCTATTCATTTTAAGAGTACTTCATTATTGTCATCTTGTCATCAGGAAATACAGTAGAACATAAAGTTATCTACTTCAATTTAATTTAGTTAAATTCAACTCCATTCAATTCCGTTCAGCTCAGTTCAGCTCTTTTCATTTCAGTTTTTTTCAATTCAATTCAATTGCACTTTATTAATCCCAAAAGGAAATAAATAATTCTGATTCTGAATATACTGATATTATCCAAGGTTCTTCAAAGAGTTATTGTATATTCAGTCTATATTAGAGCAGGTCTGAAGAATCCTCTGACTTAAGACACTATGTTGATGTATGTTAGCTTCATAAAGTGGATGTTCAGGGTTGCCTGTAATGTTTTATATTTTATGAAGAATCCCTCTTCCTGCTTGGGCTTAAAACTGGAACTAAATTACGTTTTACTTCCAGACTTTTTTTTTTTCTCTCTCTCTCTCTCTTTTTGGAATCTGTTGCCTTTTGTGCATTCCTGAAGAAGCCAGTATATTATCTAAGATGAAACACCTTTAAAGTAGTAGTAAAAACACCTATAAATTATCAAATGAGTCATTGAGGAAAGCAATGCCAGCCATATCATTTACTGTAGCCAGTCTAGTAATTAACTGCAGCACTGAATCCGAGAGTTAACAGGTCTACCTTAAATGTAAAGGTAGAACTGCTTTAACAGCTCTCTTTCACTGAGAGAAGTTCCAGCACTCATATCATCCTTAGAAATCTCACCGGGGATCACATTAAGTTTATGCTAAAAGCTGTGAATGTTACTAACCCTTTGGAAATAGCTCTGCTGCCACACCAGTCGAGAAAAAGTCTAAAACAAACTATAAACTATGTAGAGAATGTGCACAATTGACTCAGCTCTTATCATATTATTGGTATTTTGACAGCACAGCTAAGATAACAACACGTCTTTGAGTGAGTTGTAAACACAGCACAGTATAACAGTCACTTAAACCTAACCAACGTTTAGCAACCAAAGTTATCTTTAACAAGCAGGACAAAGGCTGGAAAAAACCAGGGCGCATGGTCTACTGTGATATTTTCACTCCCTGTATTTTCAGTTGCAGCTGAATGAGAAGCCACAAGATTCATTCACAATAAAAGAGCTCTATTGATGAAGTGCTGCTTGGTATGCTAGCCTAAGTTTTGGTGGGGTTTAGTCTGTATTACTTTTCCATTGCATTGTTACTCTACCACATTAGCTTTCGCAAGCTCCGCAGGCTACACATGGAAAAGCAATGTTAATAGACCGCAGACCTTATTATGCAAATAGGTTTCTGTTCAATAAGTAAACAGTTTCCTCTACATCTGCTAGTTGTTAAATAAACAGTTGCTCTCATAAGTTTGTTTTGTTTGACTGTTAAAGGCATACATTCAAAATGTTGTGTGACTATGTACAGTACAGACCAAAAGTTTGGACACACAGTTGTGTCCAAACTTTTGGTCTGTACTGTATGTGACAGAAAATTAACAATACATGTCCCCCAGATTAGTTCCACAGTGAAACATGGAACTGGTCGTAGTTCATGTGGAAGATGGATACACGCACACATGGGGCAATCTTGGGGTGTCAAGATGTTACAGCAAGGGTGTCCAAAGTGTGGCCCGTGGACCATTTGTTGCCCTTGGGGTGATTTTTTTTTATGACCTGTGACCACTGTCATACATGCCCTTTGAAAAACTGACACAGTCACAATTTTAAAAAAGGTGCAGATAAATTTAGATCCTCTTAATTTGGTTTCACACTGAATAAAGACATGCACAACAAGTGACTTTTGCTCCAAAGAAGCTTGGAAACAAGTTTTCCTTTCATTAACCTTTTCTAAGGAAAACAAGAGCTTTAATAGAAAGAGGGACATACATCCTTTTATTGTTGCTGAGAGTAGGGGGAAAAAAATTGATAAATAAAATGCAATTTAAAATAGGTGTTAAAAAAAATACAAAAATGATCATGTGAAAAGTGCAGAGGAAATAAATGTGACTTTAGAAAGGCGTTGGAGGCAGATAGCACATTCTTATTAGGTTATCAACAAATATATCATCCACAATCTTATCAGTAAAGTGGCGCCAAAACGTTCCATGAACAAACTTTCAAATATCGACCGTAGATAAAAGTACCTGCAGAAAAAGAACATCCTTATGCAACAGCAAAATCACAGAAAAAGCTTCCTCAACCCACTTTATTTACTCTTACAAAGCAACACTTCACAAAGTGCTTCTGCTGTGTAAATACCATTGTGAACAGTCATTTGGTCACAGTATTTTTAGGGTAAATCTTTTTCTTTCATCCAGTGCTTTTAGGTTAACTGGATGCAATTATATTTTATTCCAATGCCATGCAGTAGGAAATCTATTTTTTTCTCCCCCTACTGGCACCAAGAGCTGCCGTGTTTTGACTGCACTGAGCAACCGCAGAGTGGATCGTGCGATGTTAACGCTGAAAAACAAACACAAACACTAAAGGACACAGCTTGTACATTTGGGGTGAATCTTTAGGAACCCAATTTTTAGGAAAAATTAGGAAAAATTGGGTGCAACAGAAACTTCAAAGAAAGTCTGCTTCAAAATTACACAATTATTATAATTCTGGACCTGCTATGAGTATAAACTGACAACAGAGGCACAGTTATTAATAAAATGTATTATGGCTATGAAAGTCCTCATGGTAATATGGGTTAGTTCCTCATTACAGTGTGATGGAACGATTGTTTTGTTTTTAATAGGAACATAATTCTTATCTTGTGATGTTCATGTTACTTTCTCTTTGAATGTACTGCTTGTATTTGAGTTTCTTTTTAATCCTAAAGTGTGCATTATGTTGTGGTTTAATATGATTTAAATACAGCTTTCTCCACTATCTGTTTTATTATTATTATTATTAATAAATAGAATAAATAGAAGAAGAAGAAAGTTGTGTTTGTGGGATATGAAAGTTGTTTAGCATATTAATTTTGAAACAGCTGCGAAGATTGTTCTAATAAACCACTGAAAGCTGCAAAGAATACATGGATTTATACTGGATTATGTACATTTAGTGTCTATTTTTGTGTCGTGTTGAAGAAAGGGTTCAAGGCAAGCTTCTAACATCATCGAGGGCATTTGTGCAATAACTAGCCACAGTTCCTGTGGTGCTGAGTTTGTACAAATAAAAAATGAAACAAAAACCTCCTCCAATAGGTCTAATCAACACAAAAAAATCCCTCAAGTTAAAAATGGTCTATAGATGTAAAAACATTGATCATCTACTCTCTAGGTTTTAAGGACTCAATAAAACTTTGAACTATAAACATTTACAGAGCAGATTGTTTACCACAGATTACATTTGAAGAATTTTTCGAGTTTGCCTGAAATCTCATTTCTGAGGCGACTTCTACCTAACAAATCTTTGGGATGCCTTCAATAACGTTTCCAAGCTGAACAGATTCCATACATAAAACCTCCTCCTATTAACTTGTAGTACGTAATTGGGACGGCATTAGCTCAAGGTGCTGGAGGCGTTGCGAATATAGCAGTCTGATGTTAATCCTCTGCTCCACTGAGCTCAAAGTCTCTCGGCACTGTCACAATCCGTTAACGTCAATCTGAGTTGGATGTGCTCCTAAGGCCCTGACCCACTGCCTGTAACGCTGCTGAGGTCAGAGCCTGACGTCACTCACGGAGGCACGAGGAACCTTTGACAGCGCGCTGCCATCATTAAGCCAGCGTTTTAATCGCCTGTCACATGGTAGAGTCAAGAAGACGCCGTAAAGATTTCATTGGTATTAGTAAGCAAAAATCTTTCTAAGAAAGTCTAGGAAGTTCATAGGTGTGTTCACGTGAAACTGCAAGCTAATCATTGCAATGTTTGGAATCTTTGCTCACTTATCTGAAAGATTCTGTGTGAAAACTAACACAAGTGTTAATGCTGTTGGAGGAATGTCTACCAGGTTTTCCTATTTTCTGTGGGTCCTTTAATTTGTTTACACCTCAACAAAACATTTTTTTAAAAAAGCTGTTTTGTTTTTCCAGAAAAAAACAGTGATCTCATCTGTTTGTCTCAGCTAAGAGAGTAGAACTGATTTCACAGATTCTAATGTGGAGGTGAGTAATGAGGGTTTTGTTGCATTAGGTACCATTGACATTCAGATGCTTTGGTTCAGTGTGGGTGGTTGCCCACGTCGCCCATATCAGAAACTATTACTGACTGATGCAATCAAAAAAGCTGCTGACTGAAACTGTAGTGAGGTCATAATTTTCTCAAAATGGTTCGTCAACTGATTACACACTAAAATTGAGGTGTTTTTTAGGCCCGAGCAGCAAAGCGCTGCGAAGGCCTATTGTATCTGTACTGTTTTATTATTATTCTGCCCCCCTCTTCGTGTGCCTTTTTGGGGGCTTTATCATATTCAAAAACTCACCAAACTTGGCGGAAGCAACTAGGCGGTTTAAAAATTTTGAATTTTAAGGTCGCCACAAAAATCGCAAAAAAAATTGCTCAACGCCGGCAACTAGCAATTTTCAACAGACCCATTGCTATTCACTTACTTCATCGTAGAGACTTGAAATTCGGTACAGTTGTAGAGCTCACTAAGACGCTCAGAATTTACAAGTAATGTCATAGTGCAAGTATCGCAGGAAGTCGGCCATTTTGTATTGAAGGTCCATTTTGGACCTCGATTTTGACGTTTACAGCCTTCGTATTTGATCGAACTCCTCCTAGGGATTTCGATTGATCGGCTTCAAACTCGGTCAGTCTGATCATAAGGCATGTCTGATTTAAAGTTATCAAATTGGTGAGTTTTGGAGCATGTTGAAGGGGAGTTACCAGGGGTCAAAGTTCACCTACACGCCATAAAACAAAAACCTCTTATATTTCCTATACAAAAACACATAGAGGGACCAAACTTTCAGTGATTGATCGTCATCGGGTGTCCTATAATACTCTGCGGTGAAATTTTTTTTTTACGTAGGCCACGCCCCCTGAGAGCAGGAAGTGTAATGTTTTACTGTGAACGGTCGCTATCTTAGCCCTTTGACCTAATCAACATGAAACTGTGTCCAGAGACTGAAGACATGTTGGTGTGTTGTGGATTCCAACCCCGACCGGCTGCGATGAAGCAGGTGGGCGTGGCGGCGTTGCGAACGCCGTCGAATTTCGTTTGGCTCTGAATTCCACAGTTTCAGGGTGAGCTGCTCCAAACTCACTAGGATGGATCTTTATACACCCGCCAACAGGAATCCATAGCGATATTTGGTGGGCGTGGCCTAATTTCTCTACATCGCCCCCTAGAATATTTTAAAAAATCAGCCCCATGCCATGCTTTAACTTAGAATTACGAAACTTGGTACACATGTGTATCTTGTCAGGACGTACAAAAAAGTCTCTTGGAGCCATGCTCTAAACCCAACAGGAAGTCGGCCATTTTGGATTGAAGGTCCATTTTGGGCCCTATTGTGGCCGTTTACAGCCTTTGCATTTGATCGAACTCCTCCTAGGGATTTCGATTGATCGGCTTCAAACTCGGTCAGTCTGATCATAAGGCATGTCTGATTTAAAGTTATCAAATTGGTGACTGTATGAGCTTGGTGAAGGGGGGCTACCAGGGGTCAAAGTTCACCTACTCGCCATGAAACACGAAACTCTTATATATCCTGCACAGAAACTCACAGAGACACCAAACGTTCAGTGATTGATCATCAATAGGTGTCCTAAAATACCCTGTGGTGAAATTATGACATCGCTTAGGCCACGCCCCCTGAGAACAGGAAGTGTCATGTTTTACTGTGAACGGTCGCTATCTTAGCCCTTTGACCTCATCAACATGAAACTGTGTCCAGAGACAGAAGACATGTTGGTGTATTGAGGATTCCAACCCCGACCGGCTTTGACATAGCAGGTGGGCATGGCGGCGTGGCGAAGTGACCTGTAACGCCGATGCCATACGTTTGCTTCTAGATTCCACATGTTTCGACCGAGCTGCACCAAACTTGGCCTGACTCATCCTGGTGTGATGCCTGACAATGCTATGTCATCATATTATGACGTCATCTAAGCCCCGCCCCCTCAGAATGAATTAGAGAGATCTTCTGTGTAATTACATAATAAACAGTCCATGTTTGTAGGGCAATGCTGCCCTCTGCTGCCCACTGAAATAGTTTCATTATTTCAGTAATTCGACACCAGAGGGCAGCATTGCCCTACGGAATGACAGTTCAATGTTGAATTAAAGAGGAAAAAATTAAATAATTTGTAATTCTAACACAAAAACTCACAGAGACACCAAAGTTTGAGTTATTGATCATCCTCTTGTGTAGAATAATATCCAATGGTCAAATGATGACATCACGTAGGCCACGCCCTCTGACAACAGGAAGTTTTGTATTTTACTGTGAACGGTCGATAGCTTCTGCACCAAACTTTGCACGAGTGACCCTGGTGGGATCCTTGACGACCCTATGTCATCATATTATGACGTCATCTAAGCCCCGCCCCCTCAGAACAGGAAGTGCCGTTTTTTTACTTGGAAAGCTCCGTTTATGGCTCTTTTGACCTAATCAAGATGATTCGGATGATAAACTCTGTCAATGCTCGCTGCTGGCTGAACCGTGTGGGCGTGGCCAAATGGCGAATATCAGTCCCTCGCCATATGCATACGTTTGGCTCTTATTCAGGCATAGATCATCCGATTGGCGCCAAACTGTATATGTATGACCTTTGTTCACCTCTAAAGAGCCCAACGGGTTTGAAATGTAATTTGGCTCCACTGCGCCCCCTAAGTTAATACATGGGTTGTATCTCCTCAACGCATCGACCGATCTGTGCCAGATTTTTCGACAGTCGTCGGGCAGCGCCGCCAAACGCATTCACGCGTATCGCCCGGTGGACGGGCGGGGAAAATGCGCGACAGCTTCTGCGGCGGCTGGCGGGCGGCGGTGCTGGAAACTGCGGCGGAGCTTCCGCTGTGGGGAGCGGGCTGCGGCTCTGGAAACCGAGCGAGAGCTTCTGCGGTGGCCGGAACCCCCACGGTGGCCAATAGGCCGGAGCGGCGCTTGCTGCGAGGGCCGCCCGAGGCTGCTTGCAGCTTTAATTTTTTTTTTTATCTTTAATTGAAAGCGTTTTAAAAATTTCTCCTCATGAAATACAACAACTATAAGCATGTCAGGAAATACTGGAGAATTGAAGTATGCGTTAATATATTTTTATATTCCAAATAGTAAATCAAACTGTGTTATTTAATAATAATAATAAAAAAAGATATGGATACAAAAAAAAAACAAAAAAACCCCCACGTCTGACCTTCTGATGTGTGCTTGTCTAAAATCTGCCGTCGACCCATTAACTTTCACCAGAAACTATGCGGTACTATCTGAATGTGTTTTTTGTTTATTCCTTTCAATACATGCCAACCTAACTGAAAACAGAAAAGCTGTCTCTCTCTCCTGAGCATAGCTGGTGTTGCCTCCTAGGCATATGTTATATTCAAGGAATGTAAATCTTTGTTGTCTGTGCTCTTTAATGTACTTCGAGAAACGCTGGTATTTAAGCAGACATCACTGAGTCTGCAGCTAGATGAAGATGACTTTTATTTACTTCAAAAAGAAAACTTTTTTGCTGTTTTCCCACAAACACGTGAAGTTCGTTTACTTCATGAGTCATCGTATGATGTTGTCGACTAACTTGTGGTAATAAATATGGCAACAAGAAATAACCACGTTGTCTCATGAGTAAAGACCCATCTGAGACAGTCGGATGGAGACAATGAGTGTCTGTGACCTTTTGTTCATATGTGTTTTGCATAGTTTCAAGGCCTGTCACAACTGTTTAACCAGTAAAACCTTGATGTAATAGAAAAAGAAATCTTTTCCATTTAATGAGAGACCAACTACCAAAAAATGTAGCCTCATTTTATTTAATCCAGATATGCCTATTAGGTCTGACCAGTTCGCTGAAAAAACCAAAGAGCAGCTGTAGCTGATTTTATAATACATGATCAGCATTTGAGAATGAGATCAACATGGCAGAATAAGGAATGCAAAGAGATTCAAAAATGTAATCCAACAGCTATAAATTTTTATCCTACTTGTTTAGTTTGTTATATTTATTTAGATAATGGAGAAATCATATGAAAATTAAAGATTATACTTACAGTCATCTTAGTGTATTCTACATTTCCTGGAAATTTTGTAAACGTGATTTGAAAAAACACTTTAAAAGCTGATATGCTTAAGTACATTTAGACTGACAGAACTGCAAGAAAAATAATACTGTGGAAATTTACTGTAAAATTGTGTATTACAATGATCTATTTATAGGAACATCCCTCTATTTAGATGACGTTACCACAAATGGCAACAATGGGAAATTAAGGATCTCTGACATAGACAGACAGCTGGTTTGTATTTGCTTCTTGAAAGTTATGACTTTTGTTCTTTAGAGTTTGTGTTGTAAAAGCAACGCAAACAAAAATTTGATCCATTTTTAGAGTAAGTCACTGTCAGGGTAAAAAAAAAAGAGTTCCCATTAGATTTTCCTTCGGATCACAACGCTTTCTACATCAAAACAAGCCTTGCAGTACTTTTCTCCCACACCCACAGGCACACATGCAGACCATCCAGACGCCCCCTTGAGCCACTGCTGGAATGACTCATGTGAGGACTGATGTGGCCATCGATGACCAGAGCTTCCTTGTTTGCCTGGATTCTGCCCTCACAACCACATAGGACTCTACTCATCAGATTTCTTTCATGCTAAGATATTTCCATTGGTTGGTGGTTCAATAAAATGCTTACCACAGCTGGAAAAAAAAAGTGTCTGTTTTAAAACACAGAAGGCATTCTCGTCTAGATGATACCTCATATCTGATGTTTTGCAACAGCAGAGCTTTGGTGCAGTTAGCTGATACCAAACATATCCGACTTTTAAAGACTTTTGCTAAATTTCTCAGCTGCTATATTCCACACAAAATCTAAAATCTACATTTCCCCGATTTCTCTTGAGCTGCCGCTAAACTTTGGCGTTTCTTATGTTTTTTTTGTGGGCATGTGTGTGTGTGTGTGTGTTCAGGCAGCCTAGTGCAGAGACACCTGTCTTGTTTTCCATCATATCAATGATGGTGCCCCATAAAGGAATAAACCTCTCCTCAGCTATAAATAAAGTCAATTATAGTGACAGACGACAGAACAGATTGCTACCATGTGCAAAAAAAGGAGGAAAAGGCTTCAATTTGGAGAGAGGAGACAGTTACATTCATGACTCGTCACATCAGCGTAATTTATTACTCTTTCAGGAATGGGTTATAGGCTGGAGGGGTTGAGGTAGTTTGAAAAGGATGTAAAAATGAACTATGGAAGCTGGAATGAGATGAGCCGCTGTATTTCACCATCAGGAAGAGGCTGGATGGAATGCTGACAGATTTCAAGCACAAGACATACAGTCCTTTGCAAAAGTACTCTGACCCCTTGATCTATTCTGCCACACTACAACCACAAACTTCAACACATTTTATCGAGATTTTATATGATCCACCAAGGTTGTTCACAACTGGAAGTGGAAGGTAAGGATCTATGCCTTTTTTTTATGCATTAAGATATCAGATATCTGAAAACTTTATTTCATGTACTCCTAAAGAAAATACGGTGCAAACAGTATGGCACGACTGCAAACCAGAAAGGACATGACCAAAACAGACGGGATCATTAGTCAGGAAAGACGTTGTTGAAAAAAATGCCGTTAAAATTCCTGCAACGTGCAACGTAGACAACGTGCACAAAATAGATACTGTCACAAAAACAACAACAAAAAAGCACAAATAAGCACCAACATTACACCTCATTCTCATCCAATGTAGTGATGGCAGCATCATGATGTGGGGGTAGTTTTCATTACTTTGAGTTGGTCTCACATGACAGTTCCAATAAAATACACTGATGTGTGTTTTTGCTTTTACAAAATGTTCAGAATTTAACAGATAATAGTATTTTACATTAGTACATAGTACATTATCAGCTGTAAATGTTGAATTGTTTTCATGCTTCTGTAACAGATGTGGAAAGGATCACACAGGAATAGTCCTCTGTGTTGGTTTTTATTCCTATAAAACAGTGGGACACACTCAGCACCAGGTATGATACACGCAATCACCGTCACAGTTCTGCGGCCCAACAAACACATTTCGGAGGGAAACTTTATACAAACTTAATACAAATTAACTTTAACCAACACCAAAGTTTTGTTTTTTTTTTAAAAACACTTGAAATGAAATGAAATTTGAAATTTGAAATGAAATTTGAAATGAAATTTATTCGAACATGATACAAATATAAAAATAAAATAGTGCACAGTAACAAGAAGTGCATAAAAAAGAAGAGGAAATACAGATTTTTTGTTTCAGTTAACATATCATGCTCAAAATGGGGTAGGAAGAAGTGAGAACTTATAAACTCCTACCCCCTAAACACTTGAAACTTTAGAGTCCTACTGTCATTAAAAAAATCAAAATCAAAATCAAAATCAAAATGGCAGTCAGAAGTAACAGTTACTAATATTTACCCATACATTTTCCTATTTTTTGCTGGTTTGTCTTTCTACACCCTTACACCAAGTTGTTATCTGCAATACACACCTTATTGCTTTCTGTCACCCATATGTGTATCTATTGAAAATTACCTCCTTGTACTTTCTTTTGAATTGTATTAAGCTATTGCTTTGTTTTAAATCTTCATGTAACTTGTTCCATAACTTTACACCTTTAATTGAAATACAGAAGCTCTTTCTTGTTGTTCTAAAATTGCGGATCTTGAAGTTTGAGTGACCCCTTAAGTCACTTGCACAGTTAACATTATATTTTTGCAGAACAAAAGCTGTGAAAACTATTTTTAACAACATAAACATTATTAAAAGTGAGAGGTAGCTTTAGCGCGCATCTTACCAGCAGCTCAGTTAGGCAGCTTCGTAGTGACGTAGCTGGCTGCTGCAGCTACGTCACTGAACGTCGCTTTGTGCAACACTAATAACGTCCCCCCCAAAACAATATTTACATTAGGAACCAAAAATAAAAGCAGTTAAAACAGAAATAGCCATGTCAGCAGACATGTTAATTCGACAAAATAGAAATAAAATGTTTTGAGAAGGTTCATAAAATAATAAATAAATAAAATTCACTCAGCTACACTTCTGTTAGAGTCTCTTGCTTTTTCTTGACTGGTGAGAAAATGTCCATAGTGTCATATTTGTATGTCAAAAAGTACTAACGATACCGGATGCTTAGAGTCATTTAATGGCAAGAATAGCAACCGGTTTTGCCCTTTGGCAAAACCAAAAGCTGGAACATCTGCTTAAGCTCTGTTGAAGTCTATAAAGGGAGCTTTACAGTTTTTGCACTCTGGCCAGAAAGTTTCAGGATGTTACTTTTCTGAGCTGATGTTTTAATAGCTGAAAGTGTGTTGGCATGGATGTTCAAGCCTGTGCCTCACAGCATGTGTTTGTTTTCACCGAACCTCTTTTCAAGTCCTGATTTTTGTTGCGATAAACAATGTTGTCATTTCAGGGAGATGAGGTAGACGTGACTCCTCTTTCCCTGCTGCAGTGGGACATTAATCAGCTAAACCCAGAAACACGAGTTCATCTCTTTCTTTCCCTCCCCCCCATTGTTTTCAATTCCAAGTTTTTTTTATGGCAGCAGTGCATGTTGCAACCACAAATCCTCAAACAGATGCTTTCGACGGTGATATAATTTTCTTTCATTGATTGTCTTGTCATTGTCTGAGAATTACTGATGGGAATTTGTACTGCATGTATTTTTATAGATATTTTCATGTAGGCCCTACAGCATGGGCATAAATTGAAACATCAGTGTGGGATAAATGCAGTGAGGAAATGAAAAGCACCGTAAAAACAAGTGGAAAGTAATACCATCCAGAACACATTAATGTCTAAATAGTAGGAAGTGAGTAGAATTCCATTTTTTTTTTAGCTGATTGAATATGAATTAATAAGGTGTAAAACTGTAAATATAAATGTCGGAAATGTTTCAACTGAAGAATTTTTTTCATTGATCTATTTATGACGGTGTTAACTTATTCTGTTTTTGTTATGAATGTTCTGTAATCCCCTGTCTGCTGCGTCCAGTCTTGGCCTGGATTCTTTTGCAAAATAGATTTTTTTAAATCTCTGTGGGATTTTCCTGGTGAAATAAAAGGCTAAATAAATAACGATAACAATAAAAAAACATATTAAGCTCAACAACTGGAACCAAACTTCAAAAACACAGCTTTCTCCATTTCCAGATGTGAGGGCTTTACTAGATATTACTAATTCATGATGTTTCTCCATATAAGGTCAGTCGGTCTTACCCCAAATTACCTTTGTTCCTGTAAATCAACCCCCATCTTGGTCTAATTCCCTCTCAGGCTTACTTTTTCGCTCGCTGTCTCTCCAGATATCTGGTCTCCAGCTGTGTTCAGATGGCTGGGAGGAGCAGATGGGATGGTTTTTATAAGGCGTCCATGCTCGCAAACACCCACATGGATTCAGAGTCTTGCGGAGTGACCTGCTCCCACAGGGGACTTGGGACTTTTGTCCTAAAGTTTGAATTTTCTTTTTTTTTTTCTTTTTTTACTGACCATGTCAATAAGAAACAGATGGCCCTCGCTCATAACTTGACTGCAGACACCCATGGATTCTGGTCAGAAAATATTCAGCAATTTGGTCTCTTAACTAGATTAGAATGTTTTTCTTATACTTCTTTCCTAATCCAATAGCTTTAAAATTTGTTTATTTATGATTTTTGTCCATCCGGAAATAATTAGATGTATATTAAAGCCTTAAGAAATTCTTTCTGAGCGGCAAGGGTGTTAGCAAAGGAAATTCAGTGCAGTACTCTGACTAGCAGTACTGTAGATCTAATGAGATCGGACAACGTAAGAGTACTTTACAGTACTCAGAAGTGGTTGGCCCTGACAACATCATAAAAGGCATTTTTTCAATGTAAAAAGATAAGAAATGCAGGTGCTTATCCTGCCAGGGTAGTGTTAGAAACACATAATTCATTCTGACGTGAAGAGAAAAGCTTATATGTTAGAGAACGATCATGTACGTATTTTTAACATACAAAATGCAAATTAGTTATAGCAGGCATTTCTAGATAGATGGATAGATAGATAGATAAATCTTTATTGTCATTGTCACAAGGACAACGAAATTCAAAGGGTGCCATCAGTCGGTGCACATGCCCAAAAACAAAAAATAACTGTCTCACAATTCACACACAACGCAAGAATCAACAAACAACTGGCAAAAAAAAAAAAAAAAGAGGCAGATAGAGGCAGATCTATCTGCCTCTTGTAAGCAGATAGATCATTTTAAAACACAATTTTACAACCTGTTACGCAAAAAGAGTCTTTGGCAGCATGCCTTCTCTAAACCCTAATAAGGTTGACGTAGCATATGTGAGCATTACTTCTAAATAGGGGTGCACCGATTTATCAACCAGTCGATTTCTTTAATTTTGGGAGATTTGTGATCACCTGATTCTTACATGTGAAGGTGATCTTATCCACATGTATTGTTTACTTCAGCAAAGGTCTAGAAATCATCCACTGTCCACATTTTGCTGTGCCGTGAGAGCGTTTGATTGACAGCCACCCTACTGCTTCCAACACAGCAACTTTCTTTCTATATTTACTAATATTTCAGACAAAAAAATCGGTACTGGCTAAAATTGTAAACGGCAAGTTGTTTGTTTTTTTTTTTTTTAAAAATCAGTAGTCTGCAACCGGTAAGGAAACCCCTACTTCTAAATAATCTAGACAGAAAATTGGTCGTATTTTTCACACAAAAGTCTAATAATGTAATAAATAAATAAATAAATAACCACTCTCTCCAGGTGTTTTGCCTGCAAATTTACCTAAAATAACTAGCTACAGGAGCAACTTGATTTTTCTCAGAGTCTGAGCCAAATGTTTTACACACTACATATCAGTATTTTCACTTTCTCTGATATTAGATCAATGAATCATTGCATAAATACAACAGTTCTTAGAAGCTAATGTGTAGCAATAGATTAAAAGGACTTGTTAAGACCAGAATCTTAAAAGGTCAATTGATGTCAGTTGGTAAATGTGTATAATTTGACTGACGTGACAGGGTGTCTTCAGGGTAACGCTGTAAAAGAAACATTAGTGCGATTCAGGTACACTATCACTGATGGAACACAAACTGATCAAATGTAGGAAAGTGAGACTTTCAGCTGCTTCCATTCACTGCCTCTGAGTTTTGCAAAGCCCCTGCAGGACTCATTATTTAAAATAAGCTGGCTTCTAATGAAACACTTGTTGAGATAATAAACTTATTCTGTAAACACATTTGAAACAATTCTGATTAAAACAGGAACATAAATTGCAAGATGTAGCTGTGTAGTTACACGCCTGAACAGTCCAATAGCAAAACTAAAATAAAAAAAAGATTCTTCCATAATGCTAGTTCTGCATCATGCAACTGACACTTCAGTTTATTTGTTTAACAACTTCCGTACTTGTGTTAAAAAACATAACTTAAAGAGGAACAACTATAACAAGTCTGAAATTATTCTTCACTGACTAAATCCCAAATTTTATTGCATTTGCTAGATATGCTTTGAAAAATTACAGCTGTGATAGATCTCACATTTAGTATTATACAGATCTGTGTATCCCATCTGGGTTGTTACCATGGAGAGCAGAAAGTATAGCCGTTTCCAGACCTTCTGACCTTAGGTAAGCTGTATGCAGCTTTTCAGCTCAGTTTGTCCCCTGATTGACCTGTGGGTGGTTATGCAACTTCTGGGGTCATTTAGTTTTCAACCTACATAGGAGGTGTGCGTGTGGGGGTGGGCGTGTGTGTGTGTGTGTGTTTGAAAACAGGATTTGGGAGAGGGATAGGGGCTAAACACAGTGAAAGGAAGTCACCAGTGGGGTCATGGGACAGACAGACTGAACTGAGTTCGGAGGATGTGAAAGATAGAAGGCCTCATGTGTAAACATAGCTGCCCTGTGACATGACAGAGTACTTCTGAAACTTGCAAGTCTGCTTGAAGTTCGTTTTATGAAAAGGAAGAGTTTTTCACAATGCAATAATCCAAGAGAGTTTTCCTATTTCTCTATAATTTTTTAATGAACTATATGCAATCAGTTAGTAAATTAAACTGTAAGTTTGGTCAAAATGACCCCATGTGTCTCTCTCATTCACGTCTCCTCTACATTCTCACCTTTACTCTTTGACCTCAGTAGGTGCTGGGCTCACTTGAGACTGTCTGATAGAAGACCATAAATCTGCTGTAAGAAAGACAAGAATCACACTAAGTTTAGCAGACAGACTTTCAGGCCTCCGACATGTTGCTTTTTAAGTTATGAAACATCACCTTCGTCTGATGGTGGGAACCAGACCAAAGCTACTCGATCAGAGGATGATTTAAAATGTGGAGTTCATCTTTGATGGAGTCCAGCTGTAAATTCACAGAGATAGATTTTCTTATTTTCTTTAAACCTTTGCCTCGTGTTCACTATCAGGGTGAATTGAGCCAAGGTAAATGAATACCGGTAAGCTGATTTTCAAAGCTGATTATAGAAATAGTGTTTCTATCTCCAGCTGTGCCAAACCTCTGGGATGTGGTGTGTGAGAAATAGGAGTAGGTGGGAATTTTACCAAGGACGTGATGAATATTTAAAATCAAAAAGCATTCCAACATATTATTTTTTTCTGAAACACAAGGCAAACAGTTGGCTTCAGGAGTTGCCATAAAAAGAAAAAAAGAAGATTTAATTAGGTATTTCATTACCCAATTTAATTAATTAAATCTGTGAATAAATGCAGCTGTTCCGTGAAGGCCTCAGAGGTTTTCTAGAAAACATTAGTGAGCAAAGCGAATCATTAAGATAAAGGACGTCAGATGGATCAGTGACACCGGTCTGGACAAGTTTAAATCAAGGTTGCTTATAAAACAACGGCCAAAGCTTTAAATTTCACAGAGCTGTACAACTAATGCTCCATCTGAAAATGGAAGAGAACCACGTAACTGCAAAGCTACCAAGACATGGTGGTCCAGCTAAATGAGTTGATGTCAGTAGCAAAAGATGGTTCATCTTACGATTTAGGTAAAATATCAAACACAAGAGAACAAAAAAAAAAACACAGGGAAGCTTTAAGCTCCAAGGCCAAAATAACAAACAAAAGAAGTTAAATTAAAAGGTACAAATGCTGAGCTCTCTGTCTATCCACAAAACAGGAGGAAAACGGTTTAGCATAATAATGGCATAAAACCCCTACCAGCTTCCACTGTAAATCACTTAATTAGTCATTCACTTAATTGATATGAATTTCCTAAATGCACTCTTGAATGAGAATGAGTGGGATAATAAATATTGCAAAATACTTACTCAACAAATAAAAATTAAAAGAGCAAAACATATGTAGTTGTTTTTTTTTTTTTTTTTTTGGTACATTGACAAGCCATATGTGTGCAACAACTAAACAAAAGTAGGCAACACCATCTTCACTAGATCCTTTAACCACAACTGATTTGCCACAATCACCCATTAAGGGACGAAGGAGAAAACAAGACAAAGAAGAAAAACAAAACAACAACAAAACAACAACCTTTAGAGGTTCTGGAACCTTAAGGGATAAAAGGAAAGTTTCCCTGTACAACTAAGTTTCCCTTTCAATTATATGAATGTAATAAATTGGTTAACTTGGTGAGGATGCCATGGTTGAAGGGAGATTGCAATAACAGTGCACCTTTGATATGGTTTACATAAATGTGTTTCCAATTAAACTTACATGTTAAATCTGGTTTCTGTTTGGGAGCTCTGGCTTTTTGTTACAAGCTCTCAAAACAACCAAAGGCACCCTGTTTTAGAAAACAGACTAGAAACAGCATGTAAACATCTGATACAACAATTGCGGAGAAAAATGTCAATGTTGTACATTTAGAAATGACTGAACTAGAACCACTGGGTTGTATGACAGATCAGACTGTGAATGTTGACTTGGGTGTCAAACAATTCTAGCTTAAAGCTTCTTGTCTTGGATGATGGTCAGGACCTCATGTAGCATTCTTCAGCAAGTTTTCAACTAAAGCCTGACTGAAGAGAATGTTCCAGCACTTTGAACGGTCTATTGCCATGACATCCCAAATCCCAAAAGTCATCTGAAAAGGAGACAAAACTGCCAATCTAGCAAGATTTTACTCTTCCACCTTAACAAACACATATTCAAGGGGAGCTTAAATTAGAGAAGCAGCCAATGGACCTATGGCAACTCCGGAGAAGCTGTGAGATTCAGAGCTCTCGTGAAAGAATTTGCTAATAGAATTATTACTAGTTGTGTATTTCACCAATCTAACCTTTACGGAAGAGTGGCAAGCAGAAGGCCGTTGTTGAGGTAAAACCACAGGAAGTCCAGCATTAATTTTGCCACAATCTATGTAGAGGATGCTGTTGGATATACATATGAAAGAAGGTGATCTGGTCTGAACGTACATGACTGAAGTTAAACGTTTTTGCCTATATCAAAAGCTTCATACTTAATGAAAAATGATCACCATGGTTACTGTGCCCCAACCTTAGTCGAATTGACAATCTAAGCCAGGTGAGACGGAAAAGTTTACGTTCACTCTTGTTCTCCATTGAAGTTGCAATGAAACAAGCAAATAAAGACTCAAAGCTGGTAGAAACAGGATATGTATCATTTTCAATTACTTTCATTTTACAATGTTGGTCATTCAAAAAAAAAGAATCCCAATTAAATGGGAAGTACATTTATGCTTGTTCTTGTGCTTTACCCTTTAACCTTTAAAAGGTGAAATGATTTTGCAAAGCACTGTATTTATAATCGCTTGGATGATGAAAGTAACTATTAAATGTAATTTACACTTGGAAATAATAAAGTAATGTTGGTCTGGACTGAACTGAACTCAAGTGAACTTTCACATAACTTGTTTGCTATGCAAACATCATGGTTATGGAGCCGGAGCTTGTTCAAATATAAAACTAAAGGTCACGCATGCTGCAACCCTGTATGTGTGTCATTGTGTGCCAAAGAACAGGAAATTATAACTTAACCAATGTTCCCAATCATCACTGCATTCCAGCTGTGTGGGCTCTGGGTCATGTACTGTCATTTGTTGTGTGACTGAGGAAAATTAGTACAATTATTTTTTGGGGGTGGGGGGCTGGCTTGAAATTACAAATTACACTTAGCTTTGATGCTCTTTCAGCTGGCACTTAAAGGGTGCTTTAGTTGAGGCTTCTCAGGCTGGGTGGTCTGTCCTGAACATTGCCAAGAGGTTTCTCTTTATCTTGTTTGATTGATTGTTACTTTTTTGTTTTGAACAAGAGCTACATAAAAGACATTCAGTTCAATATGACTAGGAGTTTTCAAAGTGTTTAACATGTTGCAAGGAACCACAGTTGTTTCCCCAGTTTTACCATGAGGAGATATTTGCCAAACTTAAACCACGTGGGTGGAAACTTCCCCCACAAAAAAGCACGGGACGAATGACTTGCCAAGGCAAACCATCACCATATGGCTGCAGGATTGCAACACATGCATATTTTCCAATAATCATGAGAGATATAAAAAAAATAAATAAATAAATAAAAAAAGACGTCATCCTTGTTCCTGTGCCATCTATACCAGATGCAGATGTTAAAATTTTGGGTTGGAAGCCAATAACTGATACATGTATTATGTTACAAATGTTCAACTTGAATTGATTTTTAATTCAGTACATGAAAAATTACACTACAAAGAACATCTGATCCAACAGTGTGTGTTTCACAGGTGACTCTTTTGTTACCTTTGAGGAGTTACCATAACTGTAGAAACAACAGTTATTATCTAACTTTTTAAGATATCTATTGATCTTATCCATTTATTTATTTATGGAGCAGGCAAAGCAAAATAAAATAGTTAAGAATTAGATGCAAAAATATTTAAGGTCCATTTATTATGTAGGACATGTTTGAGGTCCAAATTCAGGTACCAGTAGAGGACTTAGATTATTTTATATAAAGGGTTCTTATAATTTGTTTTTTAGCATAGGTGAAGGCTGATTTATATTTTGCTTTCAACATCTTAAGGTAATTTTGTTAAGATCCTGAAATAGCAATAAAACTTTTGGGGAACTTTGTCTGGGATGGCTCCTAGAAGACAAAAACATAACTATCAAAATCAGAATGTATAATAAGAGTCCTGTGCAACTGCACAAAACAAATACCATCAGAAGTATCAAAGATGCTGCAGGAAGCGAGAGTACATAAACTATTGTCATACAGCTGATGATTTATGGTGAATTAAAGTGAGCCCTGAACGTGCCCACATGTCATTTCAAGAGGCCAGCTTTAACTTTCCGTTTCCTCATATAGTGGCAAAGCCATACTTAGCCACATGCAGGTGTGGTTTTGGCAGAAGTTTGGAGCTGACAGGTGTGTTTGCTGCTACAAAGTGATAATGACTATGATTATAGCCCAGGTGAAACAGGCATGCAGGAGGCCTGGGCGGAGACCGAAAGAACGTGGTAATCCTTTAACCAGGACGTGTGCAGGATGGGTTTTTTGCCCCCTGAACAGTTGTGGAGCCATAGACACACCAGCATTCACACATATGAACACACAAACTGAAAAAGAGAGAGATACACAAATAGAAACCCACAACATGTATCCTAGTAACCTCAGGTGGTATCTGTGTCGATTGGGATTTCTTAAATTCTTTCTATTTGTTAAATGCTAATGAGAGATATCTTTTAAATATTTCTTTTGTTACTTTTTTCTAGGAAGAGTTTGAAAAAGTCCAAATTATGGTATAATAACATCACAGTTTGAACATTAACCATCTGAGTTCAATTGATCTCAGATCTCTGGATGTATTTTAAGACAATAGTGTGATATGATTGGAAAGTCAGAAAACATCCACTAATACATCTGGAACAGAACCGTGAAAATCCTCCGTTCTATTTGATTTATGGGTATAATTTGCCCCTCTTTCATACGCTCAGTTTTTGAGAAACAATTGTTTGCTGGAGGTCTGGACTCTGTTGAAGTACTAAATGATTGGATCTGATTTTACCCAATTGTTAATATTTAGCCGTGACGTTTGAAAGGTGACAGTTTGGTCGTGAAGGAATCTACGCTATGAAGCTTACCGAAAATTGTGTGAGCCATTAACAACCATGCTCCACTGCAAAGAGAGAAACTCCGACTTTAGCTGCTCAGTATTTGAGAGCGTGGCCAACACTGACTGAATGGCTTCGATCACTTCCTTTGATGCTATTGCCAAACTACAACCACAGGCGGACTTCAATTCAAAAACAGCAGAGGTGTACAAGTGGGCTGCGACCAGGCTTGTCTTTGGGTGTCAAGAGTTGCTGGATGACAAGGGTGAGGAGACAGACTTTTATCATGGTAAAATCCTACCCTCTCATCAGGCTCCTGCAAAGTGGTTCATTCCTTCCATCCCGTCCTTTATGAAGGAAATTAAGGATTTTTTGGGCAAGCCAGAGTGAGATTACTAGATTACCCCAGCTTGGAAAGAGAAAGCAATGATAATTTGGGGCTTTCTAACCACTAGGTGTTTGCGCTTTCAAAATTCTTGTGACCTCCAGCAGAGGTGCCGCTTCATTCTCGATGCGGCAGGAACAATACTTTGTGAGTAAAACGCAGCACTTCACAGCCTCCAATTACCAAAACGCTTACAGGTCTGTTACTCAATCTGTAAAGAATCTGAACCTTGTGACCCTCCTTTCAGCTTGCTAAGCAGAGCTGCTACAGGAAACGGGACACCCTTTTGGGTAAAGGTACCTTGAATCCTGGCATCTGGGAATAGATTTGTGTCATTACCGATATCTCCAGAGGTGTGCTCCAAAGCTGTGGCTCACCATTTCAGCATGTGAACAGCTGTTTTGGTAGAAAACATCTCTGCCCTCATGTCTTTTATTATTACATGTGCAACACATCTACTGTATTAGACAGTGGAAAGCCTTTTTCACCTGTAAAATATGTTCAACTGTAATTTTAGCATGCCATATACGCTTTGGTAAACCACAAATTGGACAACATTCTTTGATAAAGAGATTTATGAAAGACTTGTTGGATGCAGCAAGCAGTAAAGCCCCTTTTCCCTTTATAGGATTTACCTGTGGTGTTAGAGGACCTCACTGGAATGCCCTTCAACCCATTGATTTAATTGATAGAGCACGCTCCATGAAAAGTATCCTGCTGCTGGCTCTGGGCTCAGGAAAAAATAAAAATAAAATAAAATGTCATGCTCTGTCTGTGTATGAATCATATTTACAGTTTTCTCAAGGTCACAGAAGAGCAATAATATGCCCTAAATGCCTCTTTTGTAAAAAAGGAACTGTTACAGATGTAGTTCCCTTGGCATTTCACCTTCTTCCATCTGCCAATTATGCTGAGAAACAGTTCAGTTTTCTTTGTTCAGTGAAAATTTTATGTAGGTATTTAAAGAAAAATATACATTTAAAAAAATTATCAGATTTTTTGTCTTGAAGTCCTGGTTTGCATATCTCACTGGCTGGTGGAGGATATGTGTGCCATAGACTGCAGTCTCCTATAAGCAAGTGGACTCAATATACCGGAGGTATGTCTACCTCCGTGGCTCTGCAAAGTAACTTGTGTGTGGGATGCCCAACTAGCGCTGCTACTAGTGATATCTGGGGATGCCCAACTAGCGCTGCTACTAGTGATATCTGGGGATGCCCAACTAGCGCTGCTATTTGGGCATCCCCAGATATCTACTGTCTGGATTTTAATGCATCTTCATTACTGCACTTAGTAGCCTCGTCTGTTCTTGTGGTGTCAACCTTCCTGTCCTAGGAAGATATTTTTTTAGGCTACATTTCCAAAAGTCAGATGTCAAGCTAGCTTTGAAAAAGAGTTTGCTTAACATGATAACCTCGGTTCTTTGAAAAATGGGTGAATTATGCTAAAGTGCTGCTTTATTTGTCACTTGGAAAAAAAATATGTGTGAAAATGTCAAGGGTTTTAAAGAGGGATGTTGCCCTCTGCCATCCACATTACTAGTTTGTCACTGATAGAATTAATCATATGCACTACCATGATTGACTAAGCCAGTGGGCGCTTTGCAATGAGACATCTCGCTCAATTTTCAAATAGACAGGGTGACCCTGGTAACCAAGTGACATGTTCTGTCCTGATCCCTTTTATTTATTTTCTTATTTTTTTTGCTTCTTTACCATCTGGGAGGAATCCATTACAGATTACAACACCTCCTAGGGTGCTGTAATCAGAAACAGCAGATGTGTCCGCACGTGCGCACAAAAACAAACTTGAATCTTGTAATGCTTGCTCGGGCTGTTTCTAATCTTGCATGATCATTTGACCCATCACCCACAATCTTTTTTTTTTCTGAAATGTTACAACTCAAAAGCACATATATTCTAAATGTTGAAATTTTTATGTAGCTTTGGAAACATTAAGAATGATTTTACATGTTTGGAAACAAAAGTGCACTTAAAGACTCATATGGGGGTAAGTATTTGCTCAAACCTGTTGCTTTAAGCTGCTATGTTTCAGTGGCAAGCACAAATGAGGCCGCATGATAAGCAGAAACCGTACCAGCGATAAGCAATGAAATGTTTTTCCTATCACACATTTGGTAATGATGAAGATTGAAATGATTTGTACACAGACTACATAGATATTTGTCCTTTTTTTCTCTTTTCATTTTAGCAGCCTACTTTTTTGTTGTGTGTTTTCAGTCACTTTGCATTTAAACAAGAGTACATCTGGAGTGACTTTAACCATGCTCTTAGCTTTATTTTGTTTTCAGACAGATCAAAACACTTTCTCGCCCAGACTGACCTTTCTGTGCTTTTATTATTAGTCGTGATATAGCTTATGCTTGCAAACATTACTTTAAGTTGTTTGTGATGCAGTTACACTAGAACAAAACAAAACAGCTTTTTTTTTTGAATAAGGGATTTGGGTGGAGTGGTGGTGGAAATTGTAGCAAAATCTTTTCTTGTGAGATCTGCAATTGACATTTGGGTCTAAAGGTTGCTTTTCATTTTGCTTATTTCACCTTTGCAACGCAGCTCGAATTGTTTGTAAAACTGTTTTATTTTGCTTTATTTAGGTGCCAAAATTGTCTGGTTAAATATAGGAAAAAGTAAAGTTAGACTAGAATCCTGTGACCAGAAATAAAGTCACAGGATTTAACAAAATTGTCATTTTCTACCTCTGTTTGTGGCGTGAATTTGCTGAGAGTCTTAGAAATGATGAGATAGAGTCGAATTTTCAGCATTTTTTGAATGTGTTATGCTTTTCTACTTAACCTTTTTTAAAAACAAAATAGGTCAACAAGTGTAAACAATATCAAAAACATATACTGTATATATCTTAATATAGTGTCTTGAGTATTGCATTTCGAGAAGATGACACTCAAAGCAAGAGATATGAATAAAATGTGGTTGATTAACATAGTACAAATCCTAGTATCAGCAAATACTGCAATCTATTCTTAGACACTAAATTCCTTTATTAAGAAATTAATGGAAAGACAAGTAGACAGAAAACACCTACTAAGACTGAAACTGGTGTTAAAAAATATTTAGATATGAAAGCATTCCAACACACACTTTTAGCCTGACATTTAAAGCTAAGGTACAAAAAATAAAAAATGTCAAAAAAAAAAAAAATGTGTATCTACATACACATATATTTCCCACACACAAGTATGCGCTCACGAGTATACATGTCAAAGAGTTGCTGTTAATTTTGCATTGTGTAATTCTGTGATGTACAACAGGCTGCACTGCTTTCTATTATTCTCATGTGGCTGTTGGCATGTTTTTATGGTTACTGAATGAGTGAACCTGAACTTCATCTACACAAACAGACTAAGCTGAAACACTGTTGTTCTCATTCTGGCCAGTTAATAGATTTGTACCTCATGTTTTCATCTAAGACAAACAAGGAAACAACAAGCTATAAATTGCTTTGGATGTCGGTCAGGTTGCAATGTTTTTCTCTTGTTAGCGGCTGATATTTTCTTTGTGCATTGGAACAAACGAGTCTGTATTCCAGTGCTGGCCGGGGTCCAACTGGCCAAACAGTTTATACAACCAGACACAAACACTTAACATAATGGATGAATCTGATTTACTGTTCCAGCCAGTCAGTTGTTTGGCACTTGCTGTGATGGAAAATCTCTTGGAGGTGGGTTAGCTCTCCAAGTGTAAATTATTATTATTATTGTCTTGCCTAATAATCAAGAGGATCAAGTTTAGCATACGGCTCAGCTTCATGTTTTCTAAAAGCAACATCATCTACAGATGTCTTAGGCCAACAGCTAGACTTAAGCCCCCAAGTAACACAAACACACAATTGAGGATATGCATCCCACTCTTTATCTCTTGCTCTCAGTTCATGCAGAAGACACACGAATTGAAGTTTCTCACAGTCTCGTCTTGCTGTTGTTTGACTTACTGCATGGCTTCTGACCCCAGCTTGGCTGAGTTGGATGGACTGTTGGCCCCGGCTGCTGCTCCAACTGGTTCATCTCCAGCGTTACCCTGCTGAACCCCCAGTGCGTACATATGTGTCTGAGTGTCTCGACACATAGAGTCGTTTGTTTCCAGTGTCCTAATAGTTTCACTACAAACATCTAAAATTCCCCTTGTTTTTGAATGTCTTGCTTGTCCCTTTTGGTGGTACTCGTTTCCTGTTTTTTTTTTGTTTGTTTGTTTGTTTTTCCTGAAAACTGAATAATTAAATTGGCAGCCTGACTTGATTTGAGTTTTATCTGTGAAAACATCCAAGCACATTCATGGCGTTTTATTATAACTGAAGTTATATTTATATCAATGAAAATATTTCAAACAGCAATACAGACACTTAAAGATCTGGTCTTGATAGTATTTTGTGTTAGTGGCTTCATAGTATATGCACACTTTTCTGATTTTCATTTGTGCAAATGTTCGATAGCATGGATGGTATTTATTACATTTCACAATTATGGTCTAGTTTGTGTTGGTTTATATTATAAACCAACACATATGTCAGAGTCAAGGCCCGCGGGCCACATCCGGCCCGCGAGAAGGTTTTTTACGGCCCCTGGAATGATCTTGATTTATTATTAGAACCGGCCCGCAGACCGCAGTAAGCCGGCACCCCGTCTGAAAAAAAAATACCTTCCTTATTTGAACTGTAAGTAGTTCTTTAAATGTTCTGTGAGATGATGTACTTACCCATGTATCCATAACAACCGGAACTTTCAATATCCACCAAGTTATTGCCGAAATATACCATCTATTAAAGGAGTGCCCCCCGGATTAATTACACTCTCTGCAGCTGCAGCTGCGAAGTTACAGTATTAACCCGATACTTGCTGGAAAGTGCAACGTCTCCCCTTTCAGAAACCGTTGGAATTTTTCCACTTAGCGCTACGTGTGGCGGAATTACGGTACTGCAAATTTAGATGTGTCGCCGGCAACACGTGTAGCTGCGCATCCAGGCTGCTCAAACGTTGTCTATGTTTGGCAGCACATACCTGTGTGAACAACTGTTTTCTTTGATGAACCTGAACAAAACATCACACAGAAGTCGACTTACTGCTGAACACCTTCACTCAATTCTGAGGATTTCCTCAGCTCAGAGCCTTACCCCGAACATTGATGAACTTGTGGAAAAGATGGGACACCACCAAGTATCACCCTCAACCTCAAACAAGTGAACATTACTGTGCAATCACATATTTAGAGTTTTTACTCAGTTCAAGTTTAAAAGTTAAAGTTTAATATTTGTTTTCACTGCATGTTACTTCTCCTTGATGAAAGTGCTGTTTTTGATTAATAGATTTTTGCACTTTATTTTATTGTATTTCAATCCAATTATATTTTAAAAATATTTCAGTTGTGTCTGTTGAAAATTAAAGATTACTGACAGAGCCATAAGAAAATGTTGCTTTATTTATCTGATCATATTGGAATATATTTGTTAGGTTTTCAGTAGGTTCAATTAGGTTCACTAGACTATATGCGTCATTTAAAAAAATTTCAATGAACATTCGATCAGTCCGGCCCTCGGCTTGTAGCTAAATTTTTTATTTGGCCCTCCGTCCATTTGACTTTGACACCCCTGGTTTATAAGATCCCAATAAAATACATTAGGTTTGAGATTGCGAAATTACAAGATGTGAGAACTTATTTTTTTTTTCCCAAATCCTGCGCAAAGCACTTCCTCGCCAAAGTCCACACGTCAAGACTCAAAAAGTGTTCAAGGTTATGCAGTCTAAGTTAAACTGTGTTAATGAGTTAGCGTTTCTCATTGTGCAACTCTCTGAAGGCCCCAGTCCCGCTCTGTCAGTTCCTTCTAAAGTGTTTGATAAGGAAGTAGACAGAGTTTCTTTTTTTGGATCTTTCTGCTGACCATAGCCTGAAAGACGGCAGAAGGTGGGACAGGTATGTGTTATAGCTAGAGGTGTGAGTCCACGCTTGTACGGGGAAGCTAATCAGCTTTTTGTAGACGGGCTAATATCCTTATACTAGCTGAGATGGGTGGGGCTATATTTAGAGACTCACTCCCTCTTAACAGGGATAACACTGGTTCTGTTCTCCTCCCAACTTCTCTGCTTAAACTCATCAAGAAACCTCTGTAAGGAACAATGAAACTGAAGCAAATCCAGAAATTATTTAAAACATTTTTTTTGAGGTGAGCTCAGAGAAAGAAAAAAAAATAGAATTACGGTGTAGGTCTAAAACACTAAGCAGAATTATTATTATTTAGAGATAAAGACAAAAAAAATAGATCTTGATGATAAAAGAGGCTAAAAGACACATTGGTCTCAACGTCAGCAGGGAAAGTGACAGCTGGCGGTCAAGGCTTGCGAGCATTAGATGATGCAGACCTGGATCCGATCCACTCAGCAGGCCAACATGTGTTCTTGGAGGCCAAGGCTCTGCTGGTAGTAAGGTCTTAGCATAAACGTGCCATCCACCTGCTGTTTGAGATTCAGTCAAAGCCAAGGAAGTTGGCAAATGGCGTTATGACACCTGCTGACGCTCGTTAATGACGTCTTCTGGAGGGGAAATCCTTCAGCTGTCAGTAGCTGGCAGTGAAAGTGGGGATTTTGTGGGCACCTGAGAGCGTTGACTTAATGTGCCCTTTTCTGTTTTCTATGAGCAACCAAGTCTACAAATAAGAGCAATTCAAAAGGGGGAAGGAAAAAAAAACAGAAAACTTTAGATGAAACAAGTAATTTTTGATTTTATTGACCAAGTCAGTCAACTTGACACCTGAACAGCTGTCAGATCATCATTGTTTTGTCTGAACGGCACAAGTCCACAACACCTCAGAGCGCGCACACACGCACACACACCCCGATTCAGAAACACACACACACACACACACATGAACAAAACAAAACATGTACTTTAATTCAATAAAACCTCCATTCAGCTGTGCTGCTCTTCATCATCTGAAGTAAAACTTACACAAAAAAACATACATCACACGGCCTGCTACCCCAGCCCCGACACGTTCTGTACAAAAAATTGAGATCACAACATATAAAAATAGGAGTTCTGACATGTTTTGGAAAATTTGCTGAGTGCTTTTTAAAATTTTGAATGTCTGCACCTGTGTTTTTTTCATGAGGGTCAGACAAATCCAGCACAGGACCAAAGCCAGTTGTTGCCGTTGAAATATCCTGAGCGCTACGCGCTTTTTCCACTCATCGAACGTCCTCCTCATCAGCTAAAGCCCTCAAATCCTGACTCTTCTTTGTCTTTATGAGTGCATTCATATGTCATGGGGCCATTTTAATCTTTGTTTTTACCTCAGTTCATAAGGTTAAGTCAGTGGAAAAACAAGCCAGGAGGCAAAAATGGTCTAAACATACACTTAAAAGGAAACAGGATTGTTCCTTAAATCAGGAATTTATTTTTATCTCTCTATTTAGCGGTGAAGTTTATGAAGTTGCTAGTTTACATATGAAGACCATTTCTTCAAATCCTGCTCTCGATCTTTTTAAGATCACATATGATCTCTGTCTGTCTGTCTGCCTGTCTGTCTGTCTATCTGTCTACGATTATGTTGGCAAACCCTATAACCAGGCAGAATCAAAAAGAATGTTACTGTTGCTTTTTGGACAGCTTTGTTCTACAATGGTTCTTTGATATTTAATGGTACCGGTATGCTTCAGTAACTATTGTGTGTTAGCAGCAGTACAACTGCAGTACCTTAATGTAACTACTGCACTGAATTTGCCTTTTTAGTAATGGGCAAGTTTTATTGAGAGAAGCATTTGTGCTTATGAGACTGCCGGTATCTGGTGGTAGCTGTATTTTCAAAAAGAGAGTGATGCATTATGAAATTTGTAACTGATTTTTCAAATATGAATTTGTAGTTGGTATTTGAGACACCATCTCAGTGAGATAGTGCCAGTTACAAAACACAATTCAGGTAAAGAATGACTTAAAGCGGGAATGTCAAACTCCAGTCCTGAAGGGCCGCTATCCTGCAGTTTTTAGATGTGCCACAAGTACAAAACACTGAATGAAATGGCTTAATTACCTCCTTCTTGTGTAGATCAGTTCTCCAGAGCCTTGCTAATGACCCAATTATTCTATTCAGGTGTGGTGCAGCAGAGGCACATCTAAAAGTTGCAGGGCGGTTGCCCTCCAGGACTGGAGCTTGACACCTGTGACGTAAAGGAATACGTTGCATATGGCTGAATAAATGCAGTTCCTTGCACTTTGCTGTCTAGTGAGAAGCATTTTTGCCTCTGAACTTGTTCCACTGATTGATATGAAAAAAATATATATATATATTTTGTATTTTCTGTTTGCAGATTGTTCCTGAGGGCCAGATGTATTGAGATGATCAAGTGCAACAAATGTCCCATGATACAAAATTGTTAAATACTTGTAGTTTTACTGCTAAATATTGGGGAAAAAAATGTTTTAAATATGATTATATAAATTCACAATGTTTTCACAACTTTCCAGTGTCATTTTATATGGATCTGCCTCATTTGCTTTATCTCTTGTTAAATCATGAATGGAAAGTGTATTGTATTATTTAGTTTCTGATCTTTTGCTTGACTGCTTTTTAAAAACATTTTGGTTACCCAGCTGTACCTTTACATATATGTAAACATTCATTGTTATTTACTTTTTGCATTGTAAAAATACCACCATGTTGACTTATTTAAATGCATTCTCATTACAGAGCAAAAATAAGAGAAGTGCACTGATGAAACTTACACTAAATGGGCATGTGTTTCTTATTGTACCATTTTATGTCTCTTAGAAAGCAATTAAATCATACCCCTTTTGTTTACATGCATTAATCCACTTTCATTTTAATTTAGATACTTATTATGTTGTCTCAATATTTGCTGTTTTGCATCCAAGCCTCTTTCTTTCGGCTATCATTTATTGAGATCTATTTTACTAAGATTTTGATCCAACCCACCCCCCATGCCCCCGTCAAGCGACTTCTGCGGAAAATGAGATCATGATGTTACTTCCTCTTTGGTAATCACAACACAATTGCACTGCAGAAGTGCTGATGAGCAGAGTCTTCAGAAACTCCTTGTTTAAAAAAGGGGGTTGCTCCAAAAGCTCCCTCAGTGTAAGAGACCTGACTCAGCCTTGAGAATTTTTCTCAATTCCATAAATACATTCAGTATCATGTTAAGTTCAAGATACTTTTCTGTAATAATGAATCCTAAAAATGTTTATTTTTTTATTTTATTTATTTTTTGGCTTGGTATAGGCACTTTAAAACAATTCCCGCACAGAAATAAAACATGCATTGTTTTGTTGGTTCTTTTTTTTTTTTACTGCGTGATTTTTAGAAAACTTGAGCATTAGAGCAGATCTTTGGATTTGTAAACAGTACCCAGTTCCTCTTTTTTGCATTGCCTGCGTAAAGACTCTTACACACCCAAACAGACACACTCGCATGCACACACACACCAACACATGCACAGAGCAGAAGAAACCATGTGAATGAATCCATATTTTCACCAGGCTACTCTGGTGCCTTTTGTTTCGATGAGATGAATATTCTGGGTTTTTAATGCTCAGATGTGCATGCAACTTCCTGTAAGCTGTGGAAAATTAACAAAGTTATCGTATCTTGAAGGGCTTCGTGGTTCAGCAGACATTTGATCTACCAAACCCACAAACCAATCAGTTTTAAGTCCTCTCTCTCTGTGCACCCTGACCCAGGGAACAGTTTCGTTTCACACTAAAGACAAGAAGATGCATTCTTGCCATGCAGACACGAGTTCCACAAAACTACATGGGCATCCAGGAAGTTTAGTTACAGGGCATCCAGGTGGCATACCAGGAATGTTGCAAAGGAGTAAAGTACTGCTGGGAAGGTGAAAGTGGACAAGAGTAGATCGGCTGAACCTGCGCTACATAGTAGTTGCTGAAGTTGCCATCTGACACATAAGGAGCCGGCTGGTAGAAGCAGGTTACATTGGCAGCGTTGAGAATGGCGTTCTGCTCAGCCAGGACTCGAAGTGCCAGCGACGAGATGAGGCTGAGCGTCTGGCGCCTCTCGTGTCCCATCAAACACACCGTGCTCTCCCTGACCACATCATACAGCGTGGCCAAATAGTCATACTTCCTCTCCTCCAGGTCCACAAAGTGGTTCTGCAAGTAGGACTCCAGCTTCCTCCGCTGCTCACCGATGTCGGGGAAATCTATGAAGAAGCGGGAGCACATGTACCGCTGCAGCAGTTTCATCTCCGCGTCGGACGCTGCGCGGAAACCTCGCACCAGCAGGTGGCAGTACTTGAGGAGACCGCCACCCCGGATCTCCTCGGGGCTCCGGGTGCAGATGAGCCGCTTCTGCAGGTGATCGAGTGCGGTGGGGAAATCTCCGTAGACGCTCTCGCCGATGATCGTCGGATGGAAGGTGGCGGCCATGGGGTGTTCGGAGCATTCGTAGAAGAGGAGGAGGGAGTCCAGGCGGATCTGGAAGGAGTCCACGCTGAACTCAAACTGCCGGCGGAGAGAGTCCACGAACTTCAGCTCCACGTTTTTGCCGTGGTTGTTGGAGAGCGAGATAAGACTCCAGCGGTCTGAGTCATTGCAAACCTTCACCATCTTCTGAACATAAGCTTCCTAGAAACAAAGAGATTGGGACTAATCAGCCATTGACACAGATGGAAAATATTGATCTGGGCACTTTTATGGGTCATTGAGGTCACAGTGGAAAAAAAAGAAGACAATTCAGTGTCTATAATCTTACTTAAATAACAATGAAAGTGTATATTAATGAAAATCCTCTTATGTTGGTAACTTAATATTAGGCTGCTTACCAATATTTTAAAGTTAGGAGTTAAGGTTTCAACACACTGATATTATTTAAAGTCATTTTATGATCCTATGCAACATTGCCCCTTCTCCTTGCTGGGCACTGCTGGTCAGGTGACTGAAAAAAGGCTACTAATACTACACTTGTCTGACACTTAAAAATAAGACAAATTGAGCTGCTTAGAACTACTGTGGATTGTAAAAATCATTCTTTAAAGTAGAAAAATTTTAAAAGATATAATCGTGAAGCTACAGGAGATATAAATGGATTGTCTGACATTTGGCCCTGGATTGGCAGAGGTTTAATGTTCTGCATGATTATTTGAAAACTACTATTAAATTTATAGCATGTTTTATGATCATGTTTGCTTAAATTTTATATATTACATTTTATTATTAAAACTGTAATAAATAATGCTACTTTTTTGGAGTATCCCTACCAAGTGTTCAAATCAATTCTCACGTTACACATTACAATTTTTTTTTTGAAATATTTGAAAACCATCCACCTTCCTTTAATCCATCCCAGAGGCCCACTAACCCGTCTCCCTCTCTTATACTCCCCTTCGCAGCTGCAATGCAGTTTCAGCCATTACAGTAGTCCAAACGTTTCTCCCCAGCTGATATTACACCCAATCTGACTCATAGGTTCATATTTATGTTTATGGTTTTATCAATCAGAAGTTTTGTAGGAAGGAGAAGAAATTGATGAACTTTTGGTTGTTGACAGCTGCAGCAACTCCACATTAGTTCTGTTTGTGCAGATAAAAATCTTAGTCATGATGTTTTGACATCACATCTGTTGGTGGGCCATTAGTAGTCAGGGTAGTCCTTGGTATCCAGGTAACTGAGGGCCGAATGATTAATGTAGCGCTGGCTCCAATTGGATTAGACAGAATCCTGTCTGAACTGGAAACCAACCCCGTTTTTAAATGTGCAGGCTTCTAGTTTAGACCAAACTCAACCCTATACTTTGGTGAGGCCTACTCAAATACAATTTAGGGGTATTACGTTCAAAAGTTTATTATTATTATTATTATTATTATTATTATTATTATTATTATTATTATTATTATTTTCCAGGGTCTGTTTTTGAAAAGCTGAAAAGTTCTGGTTTTCCCCAAGTTCTGCTGGGCAAGAGCTGATGTGTAATTACCTTTAAGGTTAGAGGTGTGATCTTCTCTTTATTTACCCCTTCAGGCAGAAAGTCCAGAAGAGAGTCCAGGACCAATTCTTTTACTAACTGAAACTCCAACTCTCCCTTCAGGTCCGCGCAGAATATTAAGTCCAAATCTTTCCATCCCAGACCGCTATCCTCATGCAAGACGTAGCTGGCCGCGGATCCGTTCAGGCGCACCTCCCGGACGTGTATCCTCTTCTCCTCCATGCGGCTACGGACAACATTAACGATGTCCCGCGGCTTCACCTCCAGAGTGGGGAAGCTCCACCGGCCGTGGATGGGTATTGAGCCCGTCAGGATTGCGTCCAGCCGCTGCACTTGCTCCCAGTTGAGCACGCTGAGGCCGACGCTCTCCGCGTCCGCGCAGCGGTTGCCAGCTAAGTTCTCAACGCTTTCGTCCATGCCGATAGTGATGGTGAGAGGTAGACTGCTGGGTGTAAGCGGTAAAAGGTGACTCCAGACTCCGCTGGAGCTGTGGCATCAGAGAGCCTCAGAGCTGAGGTCGATCATAACAGATGCATGGCAGGAAAAAGTTGTAGAGCGGCGATGTCCTACTTTTTACCTCAAGTCTGCATAGCGGACAGATTCACAGAGCGTGTCCCTTTTAGCAGCTTTAACGCTCCACATCAGAGTAAATAACAACAACAATAATAATAAAAATTCCTTCCTTCCTTCTCAGCCTTTCGTATCCATTTCGCTGGAAGAAATAAAAATCCCCCGCCGAAGTTTTACTTCTCTCCTCAGCGTCTCTCACTTTTACGCACAGATTACTGGACGTCCGTGGTGCGCAGCTGCAACTTTACGCATTGTTTCTTTTCTTTCTTTCTTTCTTTTTTAAGGCTTCCAAAGCACACATACTTTAACCAAGCGATGCAAAGCTGCTTAATCCTTTACATTTTTGGCCCTTTTTGTCGTTTGGTGGTCCTGCGTGAAGCCACAGAGATCCCACTGCACAGCTGCTGGGGGAGGCTGCGAAACACATAAGCGCTTCCCGTCTGCGGAGCACCTGGGCGGGCCGCGCTGATTGACAGCTCACAGCTACTAATAGCCTTCCACAGCTCGGATGTGTGTCCGAGAATCGGGGCGTGTCTGAGAACAAGGCACCGAGATGTAGGGACACAGAAACAGCAGGCCTCAGCAAAAAAAAAATAAAAAATAAACAAGTAAAATAAAATAAAAGTAAAAAATAAATACATAAAATAATATAATAATAAAAAATACAAAAATCAATCTTTTAAACTTTAAATTTTGTGGCACTTCCATCCTCTCACTTAACAAAAATTAATTAATGACAACTCTCACCCACTTGTTCTACATTGTGCGTCATAATTAAGGAAATGATAGTTTTATTTCTCATTTGTTGCATTGAGGACGACAATGAGTCACGTTTTATGAGTCCAATTGCTCCAGTTGGCATCTTTTTTCCATATAATATTAGAGGCGGATGAGTTACAAGCCCCATTAAAAGCAATTATCTTTTACACATTTATTTAAATTAATCTTTGAGTGGCCGAGTCAGCTCATACACGCGCTCTAGTGGTCATCAAAGCAGGGTTCCTCAAACGTTTTAGAAACTATCACCTCACTCAATACTGTACTTTTCAAGTATCTCAATGGTGGCTAAAACAGTAGAACAACAGGACTCGGACTTAAAAAAAAAAAAAAAAACTGCGATAAGGCATAAACACAAAGGTGTTTCCTATCTATCGGCACTGCGGAATTTGCTTTAGATAAGTAGGACATTTTTACTCAAAAGCTGACACTTTCAAGGTCTAAGCTGCAAAAAGCTCCTCTGATAAACACTTAAGAGATTTCTTGCTCGCCTGGCCTTGAACTCAAAATATAACATGGCCACCTTGCATGTAGAATTCATCGATAGTCACAGTAAATAAACAAACAGACACACAAAAAAGGCAAAGAAGACAAATTAATAAATTTCTGCTCTGTGGCGATTCCGGGCTGAAAGGCATTCTGGGAGATTGCTTCTTTTGGCACAGACTCTAATATTTCTTAGTTGTTTGTGCTTTCACAGAGTAAGAATTTTATTGACTGTTTTGATGAATCTCTGTGCAGTGCAGTATGTGTTTGATCACGTATTTTATGGACTAAATATTCCTTTTAGAATGTGATTTTATTTAATCATTCATGTTTATATGACCACAACTTCATGTTGCTTCAGCTAATGCACAAAAGAGAAAAAAAACACCGTATTATTGCTTTGCATTACTAATTGTATTAGCTTGATCACTGAGTTAGCATAGTTCAATAGTTTAGACATCTAAGAAAGCCTTCACAATTAAGCTTTATTTGATGGTGTTCCATCATTTAAAGTTCGAAATGAAACACAAAATAACTAGCTACTAGCACGTGTTCCCGAATCATACCTGTCTGCTTTTTATTATACCAGAAATTAAAAAAAAATAAAATAAAATTAAAGTGCACTTCTTTTTTAGATAAAGCAAAGATGACACACTCAGTTTGCTGGTTTTTCCAATCAGTTGATTCATTTGCTTCTACCTTGCAACTAACTGTGCCATTTTCCCCCAGTGCCATTTAAATCTGCCCACTTGCCACCAAAGGACTTTAGAGTTAAACTGGTTGGTTTTTGGTAACCAGTTGACCAAAAACTTTTCTTTAAAAAAACAAAAACTTGCAGAAAAGCTGCTGTGTGCACGCACTCAAAGCTAACATTCCCCTGATGTAATAAATAAATCTAAATAACACACGAATAAAACGGTACGCTTGCAATGAACTTCTCTGATGCTGCCGCTCCAAGCAGCTCATTGATATATAGACGTGTGGGCAAAAGTCTATGCAGGTTAGTTGTCATGCAGAATCCATCAGTGCAAAGCTTGGTGAGTATATTTGCGTCACTGCAGACGAGCCCATTAACCAGCTTATTGCGGATTACCCTCTATGTGCAGTGACACAAAGTTCATGCAGAAACAGATATGCGCAGAGACGCATGCATGCTCACGTTTAAAATTTAATGGGCTGCTGTTTGTGCCACAATCTTGTTCAAAAATCTTAACCGAAAAGTGTCAATATATCCAGACATGCATGTTTGTTAAATTATTAACTGAATGCAAGATCTGACAAAAGTTCACTCACTCAGCATAGAAGCCATAATGCCATGACTAAGATGTATAATCCATGGGTCTTGAAGTATGTAGGTCAGGCTCAATGCAGCTATTTTCTATTTCAGTTGTATTTATTTATTCGCTGAGGTGTATGGCAGCCGTTTTCACTTCTTTGTTGTACCTGTCAGTCTGGTCAGTGAGTTCCAATAAGCAGAAGCCGCATCAAAATAACACACTTTTGCACATTGCAAACTGTGAACATTAAGTTCTATGCATGCTCTGCTTCACTATTTCCAGAAAGCACACACAGTGCATCTCTTGGTCAGCAAAGAACAGCAGGCCAGTCACAAGTAACATGCTCCCCATTCACCTACTGGCTCAGTGTCAGGCTTAGTGCCTGGGTACTTACCATGAAGCAGATTCCTTCCTGACCTTTGACTCTCCAAGTGGATGACACCAGCTTGGTTCTTGATGTCTGACGACATCAGAGGATTGAAGGGGGATTTTCAGGCAGACCCCTTGTCAGGGTGCCAAAACAAGTACAGAGACACAAAGTGATGATATGTAAATGTCTTTGAGTGTGCAGAAAGGCAGACTAGGACTGCTTAGCTCTTAGCTTTCTCAATCTTAGATTTTCCTAGTTTTGCCAAAAAGCCCAGTTTCCTTCCGCCATACTTTTCCGATGGGATGCTTTTTCATTGTCTGTCTATCCCTGTTTGTACTATCATTACACGTGGAAGTTCATTATAAGATTATAGTGAACTCATTAGACAAACATGCTTCAACTGTTTCCTCCCACCCTCACTCATCTCACTTCCTTAACACCTTCTACTTTTGTCTGGATTTAAATTACTGCGCTGTGCATATGTGCCAACATTTAATCGTGGTCTCCTTAAGTAGTGAAGAAATCTTAATCTCCAACTGAACAAAGTTGCAAACTTCTGACAGCTCTTTTTCTTCACTTCCCCTCAGAATTCTCCTGGTGCTACAAGCACGCAAAAGATCTAAAAATCAATATTGTGAAATTCTGTAGAGTGAAAATGCTGATAAGAACCATCGGCATCTCAGCGTAGCAAGATAACATTCAGAGCTGCAGTGTCTGATGAGCCTATCAGGAGCCAAATAGTTGAGGAAAAGTTTTTTTTTAAATTTTTTTTTTACTGCTTGTACATCTAGTCTAAAAGAGATCACACATCAGAAGTGAAAACAAATTTGTTTAACTGTCACAACTCCACACTGATCACAGTTCAGCATTCAGGGGCTTTGTGGTAGTTTATTCACGAAGCCCTCCAAGTCAGGTTTTATGTCTTCTGGCCGTCTCTGTGTGCTTTCTAGAAGAACTGAGGTGGCAATGTGAGTGTTGAAGTCAACACCAATTGTTTTATCTCTGAGTAGAGAAGTGAAGTAATCTTTCCCCTACAATAATTGACTTATAAAAAAGCTATTTTTGCAAGTATTTCAAGACGACCCACCACCACTGTGAAATGCACCAAGAGAGATCAGCTCTCTTAAACTTTACGGGTAGTTTGTTGATCAGCAGTGATGCTAGAAACAGACCAAACATTGATGTCATATTGATGTTTTTTACTCGTTGAAATTTGAGTTGCTTGATCGTTGAATTTCATCATTGTGCTTTTAATCGAACCTGTTGGATTTGTTGGAGCTGCACAGTGACAAATTGGTAGCATTGTTGTCTTGCAGCAAGAATCCCAGTCTGGGGACTCTCTGCATGGAGTTTGACAGTAAGTCATGAATGAGCTCCCTAAATTCTCCTTAGGTGTGTGTGTGCATAATTGTTTGTCCTCTGTGTTGCCTTGCGATGGACTGACAACCTGTCCAGGGTGTACCCCGCATTTGGCCCGTTGACCACTGGTGTCTATCTCCCCAGAGGTGTCCACTTAGGGATAACGTGTAAGATAATGGATGGAATCTTGTGTTTCTAAACCTCCGACTATATTCCTGATCAGCTGACTCATGACTTAAAAATATTTGGAGGCGTCTCAGTGACTGAACTGTTTTGTCAAAACAGGTAGCGGTAGCATCGGTTAGCGTCACATTTGGTAAAAGACATGATAGCATACCAACTAATTTTCATGATCTCTTTTAATATAAAAAGCAGTTTCCACATAAGATAGCGGAAATCCCTAACACTTTATTTGAAGAGGTGTGCATAGGACTGACATGAGACTGTCATAAACATGACATATAACACCTGCCATGAATATGAATGACTCTTTCCATTTGGTAAATAAGGACACCTTTAATGCAAAGTTGCACTAAAATTTAAATTAAACCTTACATTAAAAGTTGGTTGAAAGTGTCAATTTTGCATTAAACGTATCATTATTTACCAAATGACACTTCATGACAACAGTTCTAAGCATTCCTGAAGACTCCTTAATATTCATTACAGGTGTTGTCATGTTTATGAGAGTCTCAAGTCAGTCTTATTCATACCCCTGCAAATAAAGTGTCACCAAACATTTTGGTGACTCCAGCACCATTACACAAGAACTGCATACTGTGTAATCATATGGAGACCATGCAGAGAGGAGCTAAAATGTAGATTTTTCAGGAAGGTGTTGCTGACTTGTACAGGCAGCAAATTTACTCTTTGATTTAACACCATAATGATGTGCAACACAAGCTTGCCAGTTTAAAATAAAAATGTTATAAGATGTACTTATTCAGGATAGTGGATATTATCAGTTGACACATTTATGTCTATAAATAAACGGTGTAACTTGCTACTCTTTAACGCAACAGGCTACATGTTGCAACAGGTGGTGCAGTGAAGCAAGATTTCCCACGACCGTTTATCAGTGAGCTATAGGGTCGGGGTGTTTGATACTTTCACTGGAAACCAGTCAGAATGACTGAGTTGTTAGAATAAGAAACACTTGGCTGGGAGATACGTTGATTCCATGGTTGAAGTTTTGGTTCCCGGGGCACAACACAGCAAATTTCAGTGCATGATGACATTGCACAATTTATCAGTTGTGGTGTTAAATGCACAGCTGCACACCCGTCTGGTGTAAGTTAGATCTCATAAGGAGGACCAGCAAAGAGAGAAAGAGGCAGTTTTATTTGAACTGAGAAAGGTTCAAACCACTGGGAAATGCTGTCTTGTTGCTACCCAACACCATGAGTGTCTATTTGGTTACCTAGATTATTGGGTGTGTTTGCCTTGGCTCGGTGATGGGACAGATGGTTTTCAGGTTAGTCTGAGTGCAGGCCTGGGTTTTCTAGCTGCTGTGTGCAGGCAGCTAGATTTATGCACTCACTCAGAAGCAATGCCTAGCAAGATTTACCTCTTGTCATTTATCCCAAAATAACAATGTCATACCTATTTTTTTCCACTTGTTCCGATATTATCCACAGCACAATTTGCAAAATTCCTAATTGTTTCCTGTCTATATTTTCTTGTTAGCTATTTTTGTCTGTCTCTGATGAGCCACAGAAAGCCTGCTAAGAGGCATAATGAAAGCTGGATTTCAGACGGTTTATGTCAGTTAACTCACCACACTGGAGGAAATCTCTCTCATGAGGCATTTTATAAGAACAGTCTTAATCATTTTCTAAATGCCATCAGTGTTAGTTTATTGCTTTTTGGCACATTTTGATGGAGAAAATTTATCTGCGAGAACAAGTGGTTGTTGGGAGCCTTTGAAATAAGTCACATGCATGGGAATATGTTCAAATTTGTCATGTTACACCCACAAATTTCAGGGCCTTGTACAGTATTTAATTTAAGCCAGCTCAAAAAATGTTGTGAAGTCAAAGAAAAGGATACAAGGCTCTCAAAAAAAAGAGTGTGACATGTATCTAAGTTAAGTATTCACAAACATAACGGTCGGATATTTTAAAAGTTAACAACTCATATTTGTCCTGTTAGCCGATTCTCGCACCTTGGGTGAAGGTCTCTACAACTTTTCACAAAGTACCATTGGCCTCTTGGCAGCTTCCATGATTATTGCTGTCCTTTCCAAAGCTGCCAAATTTGGCCCATATAGATATTTCTTGTTGTACTATATTGTCAAGCTTTTCATGAAATGCATAGTTTTTCATGCATATTTTTTTTCAATGCATCATTTTTGTGTTACTACACATTTATTCACTCTTTTGTGTTGACCTTTCATCTAAATCCAGATAAATTATACACTGTAGAAAAAAAAGACATCTCTAATTTATGGTAAAATACCAGCAGCTGTGGTTGCCAGAATGTTACCATTTATAGACGGTAACATTCTGGCAACCACAGCTGCTGGTATTTTACCTTAAACTACAAATGTTTACAAAAGTATATAGTTTTTACACCAATTTCACAGTTGGAAGCTACAAGTCAGGTAACTTGATGGAGTTTTTTTCACCGTCCGCAACTTCAACAAAGCATCTTTCAGTTGGTTTGTCATGTTTGTAAATGTAGCAAGTGCAGACACCGTCTCCAGACAAATATCCAGGTAGAGACAGACCTCAGCAGTATTTCCAATCAGTTTTAACCCGGCCTCAGCGAGTAACCTTTTTTGACCTCAGCCAACCTTGAAGAGCGCGCTCAGTAAGGTAAGCCCCCAATTAAACTCCTTCCATAGCTGCTAATGGGATTCACCAAGATGCACAGCCCTGTAAGCTTTGCTTTAGAGCTCCTGGAAAATGTATAGTACGCTAAAGATGCGATGTTGTAGGTGTAAAGAATTATTTTTGGAAAACAGCACGTACCACAGATGTCAAAATTTACTTATCAAACTGTCAGAATGACAAAGCTAAACTTATGCAAGATGTTGTCTCCAATTTGATCATTATTCAGCATAAGATAAAGGCCTGAACATGTCTTGCTCAAGCAGAGATCTTAACTTTTTAAAATGAACATGAAACATGTATATATGAATAATTTATTGTCACAGTTCATCTGGAGACAGTGTCTGTAAATGCAATAGTAGTTAAATTGAAGCCCCTCAGCTTTCCAACTCAGTATTTTCCCCTATTGTTCATAAACTCTTCTGCATTCCTGTCTTGTCATGAGTGAGGATGACAAACTAAAGTGACAACATAAGCGATAAGTTCTTCTCTCTATCTAAGCTTCCTGTTTGATACTGTGGTTGGTTAATGTCAATACCACAGTGATGGTTGTCTCTCCCAGGTCAACAGAGTGCACACACAAGCTAAATGTAGGTCTTACAACACAAATAATACACTTCTGACCCTGAGGAGTGTGAGCCATTAATATAGATTCAAAACCTTTAAGATCTGTTTTCAGAGATCTAGGTAATGAGCATGGGTCAACAACAGCATAAATCTAGTAACTATTTTATTATCAGGGCACTGTAAGCCTCAAACAAAATTAGGCTTTTAAGAGGTTGTTCCAACATTCCTTTAAAATTAATGGGTGTCGTATAAAAATACACAATTTACATCCATTTTAGTTTCTAAATTCAATACAGGAAGTTTTAAAAGTCAATAGTTGTGCAGTTTTTATATGGACAAAGATGATCAGGTGATTATGGTTAAAGCACATGAACCAGCTTTGGGAAGGGAAACCAAAGAGTGAGTGAGCATGGGCATTGGTTGAACTTAGATATGTTAGATATTTGAATAGACATTTGGATAAGTCAAATTGTAAGCTTTACAGATAATGAATGCCTACAAACCTACATTTTGTAGGCCAAAGTATTTCCTTCTTTTGCAAATGTACTTCCTACCATTTGAAGTTTTTCCACATTTTTCATTGTACGAACACAAATTCCAATGCATTTTATTGGGGGCTGTATTTATTGATAAACCAATACAAAGTTCAGCACCAACATGAGGTTCTGCACATAAGAAATGTGGTGCAATTCTATCCATCTTTTTTAGACTCCCCCTAAAAATACATCACAACCAATTACCTGAGCAAGAAGTCACTAGTCATTAGTTAATACTAATTAGAAACAGGGTGGCAGCACCATCATGCTATGGGAATACTTTTTGACAGAAAGCTTGTCAAAGTTGATCAGAAGAGGGATGGAGCTAAATCCCATAAGAACATCTGTTGGAGTTCTTATGGGATTTTATGGAAGACTGGTTTAGACAAAGCATTTTCATATGTTCAAATGGTCTAGTCAAAGTCTGAGGGAAGACTTGAAAAGTGATATTCGCAGAGGATCTTCTGTTGGCTATTTTGTCTCAATATGAGTAAAAACCTTTTAAAACTATTAACTTACACTTTAGGATAATAGGCTACACTGTCACATGGTTGTAAAAACATGTGGAAAAGTTGGAAGAGTATACATGGATTCCAAATTTGAAAATGAGGGAGATAAAACAGTCATATCTTTTCTCTTTAAAAAAAAAGTCTACCCAGAAGTCTTTGCAGATTAATGTGGTCTTTGTACATAGACTCACCATGCTGCACACACTTTGCCATTGCCTGGTCATAGTACAGAGTTCCTCTTTTGTTCTGTTACTGGAACTCCCACAGAATCTGGTGTAGGGTCGCAATACCATCAGGTGCAGGTAGAAGTAATAATAAACTAAATCATGGCCCAATGATGCCTAATTAAGTCTTTCTAAGGAAAGTTTTGTTCCACATCAGTTAAATAGATTAAGGCTTCAGTCTAACAGTGTTTTTCTTTTTCACCCAGAAATCCAAGAATCATATTCTGAGGCTGATTGATGGCTATGTCTTGGTTTGCAAGGAGTAAACACAAATAGACCTAAATGTTGACCTCACAAGTGGAGCAATAATGTTACAGGCTGTGATCATAATTTGACCGCTGATTAATGGGAAGAGAGTTTTTAACCTTTGACCTTGAGTTAAATCAGTCAACGAAACTCGCCATACAAAAAGGATGTATGTGAAATTCACTGGTCAGTAACACCTGACATAGTTTGGTGAGTCAGCGAGATAGTGGGCGAGAAGTGTGACAGGGTGGAGACTTCCTGTGTCACAGTGTTGGTAGTTGAGAACTCAAAAGTTTGCGGTTCTCTTTCTTTTAATAGCAATTTTGGAAAATAAAATTACACTTCTGCCAAATGGTAGCCTTTACAGAAGAAGAACTTTATTCTTTGAATGAAATCCAGAGGAAAAACAAAAGTTGTCTGAATAACAAAGAGAGAGTACTTCTACCGCAAACTGACTTCCACATTCAACTAAGTGTTCCCGTTTCCAGGGAAGCCCCTTGTAAGTTTCGACACACTCTGTCAGTATGAAGGCCCTATAGTGCCACCTGCTGGATCCTTAGATCCAGAACAATCTTCAAAAAACCCAGACTGAAAAACTACCAGAAGCTACAGGTGGCGCTCTTCTCCCACGGAGTTAATTTCAGTGAACGCTTCCTTTCCACTCAGTTCCCCACACGTCATTATGCACACATAACTGTACAAATGCATGTTAACACGTGTATTTGTACAGCTGCGCTGGGTAAACAGCTTTTTTTTTTCTTCAGGGGCCAAGTCAGGTCATTTCATCTGGCGATACATTTTACCATGATTCTGTAGGAAGCTGAGTGAAGACAGAGCGATAATTAAACGCACACAGAGATGACGTGATGTGTCGGATAATGTCGGGTGATTTAGTGTGGGACAGAGCACTTGCTCTGTACAAAGTTATGCTGGTATCAGGCTATATTAACTATGGGAAAGTTTAACGTGTCATGTGTGAGAGATGGCTTCTTTCCTGCAGCCTGTTCACTCTAGAGAACTGTGTCAGCAACATTATGCTGCAAGAGCTCAAACATTTTCTCCCTGCGTGGCAGATGACTCAGTTGATTGGCTGCAATGAGTGCAAAAGTGGATGCTTAAGCTCAGCCATATTCCGACTCTGCACAAAGATTTATGGCCACAGACGGTGCACAAGCAGAAACAAATGCCTCACAGACATTTGTCACAGCCGAGAGCCCAGGGTTCCAACATCTGTGCGTTTGGGTGTAAATATTTATTTATTTCTCTTGTCCAAATTTCCCTCAATTTGTTCTATAGGCAAAGTGTAAGCTTTCATTTGCTTTTGTGCTCCCTGTGAAACACCTGTAATCTATAGCATTAGGTGACAACGTCTACCCCCTGACTTCAGCCACGTTGAGTTTCCAGAAACGACTGAACATGCAGTCGGGCTGCATCGAGTCTGTTTTGAGCTGTTCACCGGGACGTCGCGCTGCTCACAGGAGACTCGGTCTGCATCCTGGATGCTCGACAGGAGCTTAGCGGTGAGATCTTGAAGGAAATCCACCCACCTTGGTTTAGGGGAGCCCAAGAGAGAAACAGCTGCAGGTGATGTGGTCAGTCATTTGGCACTTGCCTCTATCATGAAAGGTTTAGGGTGGAGTCCAACTCCTCTGCTCCTCTGTCTCATGTCTTTATAGTGAGCGGTTATTTGGGGCGAGGAGCAGATCCCTTCCCTTCCAGTCAGACAGTGGTGGGCAGTAGAGGAATTATAATTGACAGATGAAAGGAGGAAGAAAAAACTTCTGGTGGATCCAGGAGGTTTTTTGATGATGGGAAGAGTAAATAAATTCAGCAAAATTATGTTGTTTTTTCCGGGACTTGCTTTCATCATCTGCCTGCCTTTTGGAATGTGTCTCTATCAGCTGTGCAGATAAAATGATTCCTTCTTCTTAGTTAGTTATACACAGCTCAGACAAAACTCACATTTCAACTCCTTACACAAATTATCAATGAGCTTTGGTCTGGACTTTGACTAGGTCATTACAACACTTAACATGCTTTGATCTAAACCAGGAGTGGCCAACTTCAGTCTTTACAAGCCGGCAGTGACATGGATATTGTTGGATATACAAATATATGTGACACTTTCTCAATCTTTATTTATTAAATAATATAAAATAATTCTATTTCCGTCTTTCAGTTATGCACTACTTTGTGTTGCTCTGTCGAAATCACAGTGAAAAGTTATTAGCAGCTCTCAATTGGCAATAAAGGAAGAAGTCACGAGAGGAGAATACGTCTGGGAAAGTCTGATTTGGATTAAAAAAAAGGAAGGGCGGGAAAACAGGAGGAGGGAGAAGCATAAGCAAGACATTAGGAGCAGAGGTGGACAGATAATGAGGAGCTTGAGGTAAAATTGCTGAAGCAGGCCTACATTAGTGGTTCACGTGCATCATCTAGTTAGATTGTTTCCTCCAAATCAAACCGAGCTGTGGTTTGATTCTCTCTCTCTGTTGAAGTCAACTCTTCTGTGCACTCAACTTCACACTTTTCTCGTTTTGCAGCACCCATGCCAATTTGTGCACGTCTCAGTCAGGCAGTAAGGTATTTATTGATTCAATAAAACATGTCATAAAATGAACAGCAAAACTACCAGAAGGACTGGATTCAAGTTTGATGAACTACATTTCACACAAGGCCTCAATGTGTTGCATGAAGCAACACACTGAGATTTGCAAAAAAAAAACAAAAAATAAAAATGCATGCATGATATGAAGTTCTTTAAGATATAGACACGCCCAACAGTTTTTCAAGTACAAGTTATGGAAACAAATGCAAGCGCTAGACGTCCGCGGGTTTATTTAGTGGTGCACCTGTAGAGCATGTGTGTGAAACATATGCTGCTGAGACGAAATTCAGAAAGAAAAGTTGTATCTTTGTGCTTTTTTTTAAAAAGAAAATTTGTGCACAACAGAACATATTTTATGACCCTATCACATTTAGGGTTTATTCATTGTCAATATGTCTGGCAATAAAAAGAGATTGAAATAAATCATACCATTGAATTTTGCTTAAATTAAAATGCTTTAAAAGTAAAACAAAAAAAGAAAGAAAAGGAAACTACAAAACCTTATAAAAACATTCAGATTGAACCTTTTGTGTATTTTAGAATATACAGCCACTAACCTTAAAATGTTTCATTAGGATTTTCTTTAATACATTGTATTAAAGAAGTAATCAATAATAATTAAACTATTTATTAGTCCACATTCTTTGCTATTACCTCATAAATATTCCCAGTGTGTGCCTAATGGGAGGTCTTCCTGCTTGCAGCAGCAATCAAGAGCCACTTAGAGATTCGTTGTGGCCAGAAGGAAGAATTGGTCTGTTTCCTGAAATAAGAAACTCAATGTTTAGTATTACTGTAAAAGCTGTTAGTCACATTAGGCTGATGTTTAGGAACCAGTCTGGGAAGTTCATGAGTGTTCATGAAAAAATAGATTTAAATTAATACCATAATATTTTATCTCATTGTTATTCTTAAGGATTGATTATTACTGTTTCCTTTTTTTGTACTAAGTCGGTGGATTTGATCACGCAAGAAATGGAAATAATAAATGGAGTGTGAGAGATAGCAAACAAGTGTCAGTGTGAAATGTAGTTTTACAAAAAAGGTTTTTTATTTTGTTTCCTCTGGCCTAAAAGGTTGAATGTTTTTGCACAATCGGTGATAAATAACACATTTAAACTTTTTGTTTTGCTATTTATTTATTTTTCTAGAAAATTGTTTAATAAGCAAGAAGGAGACACATAAGTTTATTGGTGGTGCTTTGGTTTGAATCTTGACCATGCACATTCAAAACTCTTTCAGTTTGTTCCACCACAATGAATGGGATCAAATGAACGGATGAATGAATGAATAAATGAATAAGTCACAGAGAACAATAGAGGAGACGTGAACAAATCCAGCATTAAAACCTGTGATGGCTTCACGATGCTCCCTGGCTCCGTATGAGGAAGAGAAACGGCTAAACTAAACCAAGTGATACCTAACATTATCTCTCCCATGCATCCATTCAGCTGTTCATCATTCAGATGGAACCAGACGGTCAGAATCACGACAACAAAAGAGTAGAAAATCATACAGCTGAGAGGCGAATGATTTATTCATGTATGATTATGTATTCCTCAATGAAGCCTTGAATCTTCATACAGTCTGCCAATGTCTTTGGGCTTTTTTTTTTTTTTTACAGGACACTCTTCAATGAAATGGTGACAAGTCTGATTCAGCTCACATACAGAGTGTAGTTTGACTGTAAGTAGGTCAGTACCAGACCCTGCTGGTCTGTTTAATATCACTATGATTCATTTTTTTACTAGTTTTTCTAAGTCTGGCTTGGCTTGTTCTCATCATGCTAGCTTGTGTTTTATTGACAGAGAGCATGCGGTGCCTTGATGATACTGCTTGCCCATTTACAAGTTTCTTTCAATTTTTTGAAAGAATACATTTTAAATGATTATTTCATTAATTGACAAAAGGTGGGCTGCACAGTGGTGCAGTTGGTAGAGCTGTTGCCTTGCAGGAAGAAGGTCCTGGGTTCGATTCCCAGCCCAGAGTCTTTCTGCACGGAGTTTACATGTTCTCCCTGTGCATGCGTGGGTTCTCTCCAATAGTCAAAAAACATGACTGTTGGGTTAATTGGTCTCTCTAAATTCTCCCTAGGTGTGTGTGTGTGAGCATGGTTGTCTGTCTCTTTTTTGCCCACAGACTGGCGACCAGTCCAGGGTGTATCCCTCCTCTCGCCCGGAACGTTAGCTGGAGATCGGCACCAGCACCTCCCACACTTGTCCAGTACGGACAAGGGTGTAAGATGCAAGGGTACAAGAAAATGGATTAATGACAAAAAGGTATCCAAACTAACATGTCCCAATGTGAAAAAGTAACAAAGTGTTACTAAGTGTCTAATAACTGCTCTAGATGTTCTTTTGCTGGGTGAGACACGGATGTGCTCTTAGTAATTTTGGCAGGCCAGCCATTCCTGGGAGGATTCCATGTTTTCTCCTTTTGTGGACTTTTTAAAATTGCGACATTGTGTGCTGCTTTTTTGAGATCTGTTAGCCTAAGCCATCTTGCAAGACAGGTTATGTTTAGGTGGATTTATAAATGTAGGGTTTGGCCAACAAAATCAGGCATCAGTTTTGTGGTTAATAAGTTAATTCATGATTTAAGAAGTGAGACAATTTTGTTTTCAATCATGCCGGTTTGAGAAGCTTTTGTCTCCTGCTTTAAATTAGATCTTCATTGAAAAACATTGTATTGTTTGTATTATCTAATTCCAAAAACATTTACACCTTTTGTATTTGTACAGATTACATTTGTCTGACAATACAGTTTTGATGATCTGAAACAACAATATTGAATACTTAATCAAATTATGAATACATATTATGTCAAAATGCACTATACAATTAATTGTGCATCTTTTAATGAACAGACATGAAAACTGAAAGCAGGCAAACTTTATAACTGATGGAAAAATACCAGCTGTCATTCTTTTCCTCTCTAAAAGTTCATCAGCAGACTACAGGTCCTTAGATCTGTCCAACAGATAAACATATGGTTCTCACATTTCAAATGCGTAAAGCCAAGTGATGGGAATAAACTCAACAACAGAGCAAACAAATGGCCCTTATCATCACAGAGTCTGAGAACACCCATACAAGAACCGCAGTGGTACTGGACTGTGGTACAACACAAACATCTGCAGTCTAGGCCTTTTGTAAAACGTAAGTCACTACTTCTCTTAATCATTTGCTTTGACTGTCATAGAATAAATATCACATCTTACACTTTTATGAATGCAATCAAATCAGTCTGATCCTTATGGTACAAAAATGTGTCCTCTCAGTTTTGAACTGACATGAAAGCAAAACAGAAAGAAGAAAACGCACCATCACAGAATAAAAAACATGCCTGGCTGTTGAAGTCACACAAACATCCAACTCCAGACACATCTGTTTTAATTTGGAATAAGAGAGCAAAAAGATGCTCCTCCTTCCATTAGGGTAGTAACAGGAGGCAGTAAACAGACACGTCAGCTTGTTTATAGAAATGTTGCTGCCTTTTGCAGAAATATATGGCTTCTCTGAGGTTTTCGAAGCTTAATGTAGCCTCGTATTGTCACAGGTATTTAGAAAGCAGTTTGAAGAATAGCAACATGGAAATTCAGAGGTTATAGGCACAAATTTAGGATAAAATTGTTTTCAACTTATGTATTTACATATGATTGGTTGGGATGTCCTTGAGAAGGTTTTATATTTTTCATTCAGTTTTAAAAATAAGACTCTTGAACCTTTCAACATTTTGTCATCTTATGCACTACACTTCTGCTTTCACTAGAAAGTAGGAATGTGTCCCTTTCAGTCAGGGCTTCAAAAACCAGCAGGATCTATCGATTGTGTTGATGGTGATAGCGCAAGTGGCGACCGCAAGTCGGGTTGTAGCACGTGACCATAAAGGAAGTGGGTTACCAGTAAACAGATAAATAAAGAGCTGCAAGATGATGTTTTAGTACTGCATTTCATGCGTTTTTGCAATTTGAATGAATCGGGGATCAAACGCATAACAAAACTCAATGCAAATATCAGTTATTTTTGCAGATGCATGGCTTCTTTTCAGCAGAAACACAAACCAGATTTACTAATACAAGTGTTTTCTACATTTAGACAAATCATTTTTTTCAAGGAAGATTTTTGCACAAGATTATTAAGATTGGGTTACAACACCAAAATACATTTAGCTGTAATTTTTACCCATATTCTTACTCTACAGCAAGATTTTCTTGAGGATTTATGCAAGACTTTTCCTCCTACAACACTTAATAAAGCATATTATTTCAATTATTGTTGCCTTGCAGTCATCACTTCCCCAACCATCATAGATACCGAATATCTTCTTAGAGGTTAAACAATTATAAAGGCCACATTTAGTAGCAGAGAAGAAAGAATAAGATTTGTTAATATAAAGACTTCAGTTTAGTCAGGAAGGTTTCATGGTACAACCCCCAAAAAACTAATGTCAAAAAATACTTTTGTGGAAGGACAGTCTTATTATTGTCAGGATAAAAGATACAATTCATGAAAAGCATTGCTTGAATTTTCAGCAACCAGTCCCATCTGAAATGCTTACATTGCAACTGTGTCAGCGCCCGGCTCTTATGTCCTGAAAGAAACAAAGATCCCACACTTTTTCCATCAACTCCTCCTGGATTATTTACAAGCCATGACAACGTGCTGTTTTAGAGATTTCATAACAAAACTCAAGCAGGCAAGCATTTTGTGTTCGGATAGTTCTGTCAATCTGAAGCCACCCAGCAGTATGCATTCACATGAAAAATAATTCAAACCACAAAAGATAACAGCACACTCTACTCATGGGTTTCTCATCAAATAGGCTTTTAGCGTATTTGTGACCTCAACATTTTTATATTGCGTTTCGTTCATTCGTTACTGGAGACCAGAGACTCCAACTAAAAATATTCCAACCTAGATTTGGTTGGCCTCCAAGCCAGGAAAGTCTAGTCCTGATTATCTAGATTGGATGGGAACTGGAAAAGCTGCAAGACACATAGGTGTGCATTGAGCCTAGTCAAACTCCCTCCTCTTTCACTTCGTTCATGTCTCCAGGCTTCTGTGTGAATGTTCCCAGCTGCATCCAGTTTATTGTCAGGATAGAAGTCTATATGTTTTTTTTTTTGTTTTTTATTTAGTGTAGAAAGACTCTAGAATTTTAGAAAGAAATAAAGAAAGAGATAAAGGAGAACATAGGAATGAACAGACATGAAAACGTGGCTGAGACTAAATAAAACCTCAGCTCAGGTCTTGGAGGCCTTCGATTTGTCTTAGTGAGCTCTCCTAATAATTTATATTGTAAAATCTGTATCATCTTGAAGATGACAAATAAATAAGACATATTTCATTGAAACATGGCAACAGATAGTCTGGTAATGTTCTGCTTTTAGTGCCAGGTTAGCAGGAACTGTCTCAGTTTCATATAAAGCTGCTTTTGGCTACAGACAGAAGTATAACAACTGTTATAAGGAAGCAAAGGGAACAAAATGGCCATGCATTTAGTTCTGATTTAAGTCAACAGACAAGACAAGTTTAATAAAATTTCTAATTTTAACGAGATACTTCTCTCGAATTTACAGCTCTGTTAGTAAACATAAGTTCTCTCTACTCTGATACTGCTAAATAACAACCAGTAAAACTAACAGCTAAAACTATCTGGTGCATAATACCTGCATAATATGTTGATGTAAAAACTGACAGAGAGTTTTTAATAGTGGCTGTGCAGTACTGCAGTTCCGTTTCTTTCTTTAACTGAAACCACTTATAATTTTGTTTTAATTTCTTAATTATGCCCTGAAAAGAATGACTTAAATTGTCTGACTAAGATACACTTTTTTTGGTGTCTTGATAGAAAATAAAGAAAACTAATTGTTTCCTGAGAACAGTTAATAGAAACTGAGTAATAAACACCAACCAGATATTTAAATGACGGACATACTGTAAGCACTGCCACTTTGGATGGACTTGCTTTATTAATGGTTATTTAAACAGATTGCATAATACAAAAAAGTTTAAATTCAACCGAGCTGTTTACAAAGCTTTGCAACGACATTTAATCATCTTCTTTTTGCATTTCATATAGTTAGATAGGTGCTTACTTTTTTAGATTCACATGAGTTTAGTACACATTTCTGTTCTTCAGTTCCAGATATATATGAGGAGAAAAATCACAAAAATGTCTCTTTATAGAACGATAGAAAGACATTGTTGTTTAGAATAAAAACAATAATGAGAGAGAGATACGACTCAATGAAAATCTTCTGAAACTGCAGAGACGGATGCAAGCTCTGGATGATCAAGTCCAGCACAGATGTATTCCTCATCAACTCATCCTTTTGCCTGATAAAATAGAAAATACATTTATTACAACCAATACAAACACGTTAGCATAAAATCTTTCAGAGACTACACATTCTTATATTTAGTTTTTGATCACCGTTCAGCTTATTTGACAGTTTCACAATTATGTTTTAAACCGACAGAGAAGCAAAGATACCTTTTCTGTTCAAGGCTCAGAAGTTGTACTCATATCTGTTGTTCGGAGATTTCTGGAATTCTGCTGCTCTGGATCCTTTTTTAGGCAAACAGTGCAGACCTTTTCAGATGTAAAGGCGTAGAGGAGTGGATTGACGCAACTATTTACAAATGATAGCGCTCCAGTAACGTTCCATGCATTTCTACAAAATTTCAACAGGATATTACTCTGGAGACAAATAGCTGCCACGCCCAGAAGATTTATGACCTGATATGGAACCCACAGGACAAAAAAGCAGACGATGATACAGGTAACCAGTCGGGTTGTTTGTCGATTGTTGAAAAAGGCTCCATGACTAACTTTCCTGTGGAGACTAATGTATGTAAATGCCACCAGAGATAAGGAAGCAAACCCCACCGTGGCCTCTGTCAGCAGAAGTGCTGCCCTCTGGGCATCGGAAGAATAATCGGGTTTGCAACGTTTCAGTCTCTGTTCTGTCTTTACCTGTCGAACCACAAAAGTAGGGATGGATAGGAGGAGAGCAACCAGCCAGACCATACCCAGCAGCACTGTTTTTCGTACCTGTTTGCAGTCTATACGGCGAACCACCACAAGGTAGCGCTGAACGCTAACTGCAGTCACTGTGAGCTGGCTGCCATAAACACTGCAGTACACAAGGCCTGACAGAAGCTTACAGCTGACCACACCAAATGTCCAACTGTGGAGTAAATTGTAAATCCAAGGTGGAAGGGTCAACAAGCAGATGAGGTCAGAAATGGCCAAATTCAGCATCAAGCTCCGGCTCATTCTGGACATATTCTTCCAGTTAGGCTTGAGAAGAATCACAGCAATGTTTCCAGGAACACCCAGCATCAAACAGATGGACAAGACCACCGAGGGGATGACAGCTTTGGAGATCCATAAGGGAGAAGAAAGATGTTCCAGTGAGGAGAAGTTGGAAGGAGCAGCAGTGAAATTAAGCCGATCCATCCTGGGTCTGGTTGTGGAAGTCGTGCTTTGAGTAACCAATGCCGGCAAATGGGGTAAAAGCAGAAAAGGAAGTGGGTTGACAAAGATGAGCTCAAAAAAAAAAAAACTTTTGACGCTTATGCTTGTCTGCATCACTCTGCATCATCGCTTGCAGAAGGTATAGATTTGTATCAGTTGATGTGGTGTTTACTTTTACCTCTGTAACACATTAAAAGATGACTCAGGCTGTCGAAAGTATTTTCCAGTTAAATCAAAGAAAAGGAAGTTGAAATTAAAATAATGACAATATTGTCTGCATTTATACACTTTGACATGCAAATTTGAAAGGAAAGTAAATAAAATGTAAAAAAAAAAAATGCATTTCTTTTCATTAACTTGCTTAGGTTGTAGGAAGATAATTCACATGCAAATCAACACATTAAAATAGTATTGCTTCAAAGTCAAGGTTCTGGTGTGAGCCATTGGTGTCTGGAGGTTTTCACACATACGTTGTTTCCAAGAACACTTACCATGCTGTACAGAAAACCCGCCACTAAACCTTGTTTAGGTTTGTCAGAAACTTGTGTTGCGATGCACAAGTGAAAGGGGAACAACTGTTCAGCAAGTGAATGAAGATTCTCCTCGTGTTTTTGAAAACAGTCATAGAGAAGAACATTTCAGTCATAGAGAAACAGTGTTTCTTAGGTGGAAAACTCAGGGCCCAATCTTTGCATCTTTCGGATGCAACCCATAGCAATCAGCGTGCAATGGAGCAATTCACAGAAGCAGTAAAAATATGATCTTACATCAACTGGTGTGAATTTGATTTAGTTATAGTGAAGTCCTTCTGTCCTTCTCTACTTGTAAGATTTCCCAGAAATCAGCCACTGAACGTGACAAGAAAAACTCTGTTCACACCTCACCGATAAACCGGAAATGTCAAAGCCACACACATCAGCTTATTAAAATGTAAAGTACAGAGTTGTGATGCTGCATCACACTCTAATTTGTGTTGCATGCTGCTAACCTGATGGAATATCCTAGGTGATTACAGCGATGCAACATAAGCAAAATGCTGTGTTGAGTTTTCCTGAAACCTCTCTGTTGAGCCTCAAACAAAACATGATGGATATTTTTGCAGAACGGCTCTTTCCACTTGTGTAAACACCAAATGACACAGCTCTACCAGTCATGTGTTTACAGGATGTCCAATGAGATCATGAGCTCATCGCCTTTTCTTTGTTGATGTCAATTTCTGACCCTTTGTAATGGACTATTTAGAGATTTTGCATTTAGATTCAATTCAATCACAATTCGATTTTGCAGAATATTTCATCGCATTAAAAAAATAATTTTTGATTTCTCGGAGGTGACATGGGGGTGTTATGTCTAGGGAGCTATAGCATACCCTAAAACTCCCCACCACTGAATCCTTCGCTCCTCTCTCCGTCACATGATCCTTGATTTCATTCATCCTCCTGGGCTGACACTCCTGAGCAAAACATTTCCCAACATGAGAGTAGGATACAGATCCCTGGGAGAATCCTTGCTACATATTTAATTTCCTGCTCAGGAACTGATTGCACTGGTCATCTTGTAGTCGCCTAAATACAAAGATACGGCTTCAATATTACGAAGCAGAGAACCGGATGGGACAATCGGCTGTTTGCAGGTAGGAACTCTGAACTTTTTATTCATCGCAGTTTGTCGCTATAGAGTCGCTTTTTCTAAGTACTGAGAGGGAGAAAACTCTAAAGCTCTTCATTTAATTTCTAGTATAAGCTTTGCAGTTTCCCTTTTGTTATTATGTTTATATTGACGTTAATTTTAAAAATGTCTATTATATAGTTTAAATGTGGAAACCCTGCCATCTCCCCTGCCCCTCTTAATCCCCGGCCCCCAAAACGATTATTGTTCAGCAAACTAAAAAAAAAAAAAAAAAGAATAAATACCTGTTGTGCATTAAATACGACAAAACTGTTTTGAACGTATCCGCGACCATTCTAAACTTTGCTCTTGATGTACAGCCCTGGTCGTGAACGGCAATTTGGCGCCATCTGCTGGTCAATTGGGAGTTTAAAAAATATTATCATCTCATCATCAACTTTGCTCTTGTTGTACAGTACTGGCTATCAATGGCAATTTGGCACCATCTGCTGGTCAATTAGGATTTTTTTCTCAAACATTTTACACACCCCAACATGTTTGGGTTTTCTACACTTGCGTCATAATTAGACAATATATTACTAAGAATCCTGCCGTTTATCACTATTTCATCAAATCTGATGTTGTACATTTAAGAAGCTTATGTTGCTCTCCAGGTCTGTAGGAATAATGACTCTTTATGATTTTTTGTTGTTTTTTTCAGTGGGATGAGCCTTAAACTCATCATGTACATGCTGCTCTTTGCAGCCGCCTTCGCAGTTTCTGAGGTTTTTGGCAGCAGCGAAGAGAGCAGTTCACACATATGGACCCGGCAGAGGCTGCCAAGGCTGCTGGTTACACACAGATCCTTTATGAACGCCAGTTTGCTTGGTGGACAGATGGAGGACAAAGACAAATCAACAACTAACACGCTCTGTGGAACAGAGTGTCAGAACAGTCCACCATCATTCAGCCAAACTGAGCAAGAGAGGATTCTGGGATACCAGACCTTGTATGAAAATGGCACTCAAACACACACAGATGTCAGCTTGGAGTGGATGAACAAGACCTCGGGAGGAGATAGTGTAAAGCAGGTTCATATCCGCAGGAAACGGCAGGTTTTTGGAGCAGATGGACGCTTTGTCATCTCAGATTCAAACTTTATCACTAACTACCCATTCTCCACAGCGGTCCGCCTTTCCACTGGTTGCTCTGGAGTCCTAGTGTCTCCAAAACATGTGTTAACAGCAGCACATTGTATCCACGATGGCAGAGACTACCTGGAGAATGCTGGGAGCCTTAAAGTTGGGTTGTTACAGCTCAAGCATGATGGAAGACTGAGAAGAAAGAGGGGAAGAAGACGAAGGGGTGGAAGGAAACAAGATAAGGTAGACTTGAGGAGAGGAGAAGCAGAGAGTGAAAATAAAAACAGTGTTGGAGCATTGAGAAAGAGAAGGGGAGGTGAAAGGAGAAGTCAAAGGTTAAGGAAAAGAGGCGGTGAGGGAGAAACTACTGCTGGGGAAAAGGAATTTGAGAGAAAAGGCAGAAAGGAACAGCGTCTCAGTCGTAACCAGCGTCATGTAGCACCAGGAAAGCAGGCTGTGTTTCGCTGGTCCCAAGTTAAACAAACCCAAATCCCTCAAGGATGGATCTACGCCAGTGCCTCCACCAACTCTGAGTCTCTTGACTATGATTACGCCCTCTTGGAGCTGAAGCGGCCTGTCAAGCAAAAGCACATGGAGCTTGGGGTGGCGCCGCCTTTACTACCTCTGGCACGAATTCACTTCTCAGGTTACGACGCCGACAAAAGCCTGCTGGAGGGAAGTGGAGATGAGAAGGTCGTTTATCGCTTCTGCTCAGTGATAAAAGAGTCAGATGATTTGATGTATCAGCACTGCGATGCTCAACACGGCGCAGCTGGCGCAGGTGTTTACATCCGTTTGAGGAAGAGACCCAGACGCAAGGGCGGGAGATGGAACTGGCAGAGGAGGGTGATCGGGGTGTTTTCAGGCCATCAGTGGGTGGAAGGGGATCAGGACGGGCAGAGGGACTTCAATGTTGCAGTAAGGATCACACCTCACAAATATGCTCAGATATGCCACTGGATCTATGGAGATTCAAGTTTCTGCAATGAGGTTTGAGCTCACTGATCGACATGAGATGCTTTTACTGTTTCAGAAAAGCAAAGGTCAGGGATAATGTATCAAGTTTTAATTCAACAAAATATAGAGCAATTGAAAAATGCGTGCAGTGTTAAACAGAGAATAACTGTGATCTTGTATTTAAAAGGACAACGATGACCATCCTCAAATCAGTCGTTGACACAGTATTTTTTTAAAGTGCACTGTTTACTCATTGTATTTTCAGATTTTTTGCTACAGTTACTACACTAGTGTTTCTTCAGTCTCAATGCCAGAAGGAAGCAATATGAATTTTTATTCATTTAGCATTACAAAGCATGTCTATGTTTTCAAAATGTCTGTATTCAATAACAAATATAAAATTGTTTCTTCAAGTGTGGTATATATTTTCAATACAGTGGAGCCCCGCCTGTTTGCGGTTCAGTATTTATTGATTTACCTATTCGCATAATTTTCTGTGGAATGGAACTCTAAATTATTCGCAGAAAATGTACCTATTCACAGATTTTATATCTAAAATGCTTCAAAGAAAATGCATCTTGGGAAGCTGAAATCCCTAGGCGCAATGCTTCTTGACATGTTTTGGCTGCATTTACAATGTAGCCAATCAAGGAAAGCCATTCATCGTCCTTGGCGCTGATTGGCTGCAATCTCAAGCAGAGAGATAAGGAAGATTATGGATTTTACCTTGTGTGGTGGTGCCACTGTGCATATTTATGCATTTTAAGGTATATTTCATATTTGAACTATTAAAATAGGGAATTATAAGTGTTTTTAGGGGGGTCTCAAATATTCATAGATTTCAGGTATTTGTGGGTGGTTGTTCCAATAAGCCTTCAAATACCAGCGATCCACTGTAGTTTAGCTCTGGAGCACTTGCAGGTGTGACTTGTGGTGAATCTTTCACAAGAAGTAAACATTTCACATCTGTTCAAACTCAGTGAATCCGTTCTCTTTTGACATTGCGTCATGATTGCATTGTCTTTTGGTCTTTGAAAAAGGACTCTCCTGTTCTTTCTTCTGTACATCTCGAATAATTTTTACATGTGAAATTGTTGTTGATGTCATTGAACTCTGAATTAAAGCAAATATCAGCATTCCTTAAACACTTGTATGTTGTTTGTTTGTTTGTTTGCCCTTAAAGGACAATTTGCTCTATTATCAGAAGTTTAAAGGACTGACCTTTTAGAGTTCAAATTCCTTTTCCTGTTTTCGAAATTCATCTCCTGTCTAAGACAATTATAGACTCAGCATGTTATAACTTAGACTCAAAAACAAGAGCATGGTGAGGTCAGAGCAAAATTTAGCATTTATAATGTCTTGTCTCTTCTAAGGTAAAGAAAATAAGAGTGAATCGTACAACCTCACATAAAACGAACAAAGCATAGAACAAAGATCGGAATTAAAGTCTGAATAAAAAAAGATTTCACCTGTCTACCTTCTTCTTGCTTTTAGATTTTGTTCAGTAAATCTACATGAACATGTTTACACCATCATCACTACTGCGTACAAAATATCCTCTGAGATGCTAAACCCTGCAGAGAAAATCTACAGGCTACATACATAATTGATTTTCTTTTACCTATAAGGACCAAACCAGCTGGATTATGACAAAAAGGCTCCACTATAACTGGAAAGTTATTTTTTTCAGTAAATAGGTTCACTAAGGGAAACACATTGTATACATTAATTACACACAAACAGATGTTTTCAAGTGTTTATTTATCTTAATCAATGTATATTTTGGCTTGCATCTAACATTTAAGATTAGAATATTACATCATATCAATAGCACAAAACAAACATTTTTATACTGATGTTGGCTTAATTAAAAAAGTATGTTTAATATTCTGCTTCAAAGTTGCTATGTTTTGAAAAGGTACTTTTGATCTCAAGAAGCAGCCACATTGGAACCTATATTCTTTTTAATAGAATATGACAGCATTTTCACAAGATATACTGATTGCATATTTAATCTCCTTAGTACAAAAGCCTACACAGAAAATAGCTTATTTAAAAAAAACACACAATGCAAGAGCTAAACTTTTTGGAAACACCTCAGTATTCTACACAAAAACAAATGATTAGATTGTTAGATTGTTATATACCATTTGGAGCTACAGAAAAGTACAGTATGTCTTAATCTGTAAACCAGATTCTGTTTTTGCTTACAAATAAAGTCAATTAGGTTCAGTCATTTATACATCCCAGTTGATCCTAGATATCAGATATTACCATCATGTTCAGTTCATTGCATCAATTTGTCGTCTTGCAGTTTTCACTCCTCTTGATGGAGCAAGTAGAGACAATAAAAAATCACTTAAAATGTTTTCTTTGACTTTGCAGCGATACCTGATGATGGTACATGATGACGATGTTTCTAAATGTCTTAATGTTTTAAAACTCTACCTATGTCTGGTGAATGGTTGGTTTGGAGGCTCTGACTTTGCACCTCTTCCCTTTTTTGGCAAACTACACACATTTTGTTAGATGTGAAGGCATACAGAAGAGGATTCAGGCAGCTGTGTACAAAAGTAAGTGTCTTAACAACATACCCCGTGTCCTTGCAAAACTTCAAAAGTCTTTCATTCTTCAAACACATACCAGCCACACCCAGGACATTTATGATATGATATGGAGTCCAGAGGACAAAATAGCTTACAATGATACTTGTAATCAGCCGAGTCGTCTGTGGATTGTTGAAAAAGGCTGCCTGGTTCACCGTCCTGTGAAGTCGAACGTATGAAAAAACTACGAGAGCAAAGGAACAGAAATCAAACAAAGTCTCGGCCAACAGTACAACCACACCCTGAGTCATTGAAGAATACTGAGATTGACAAACTATCCACTGCTGATTTGTTGACAGCTGTCGAACCACCAGAGCAGGGACGGACAGGATGACGGCAGCCATCCAGAGTAGAGCCAGCATTGCTCTTTTCTTCACCTGTGAAAATCTTCTCTGATGCACCACTGTAAGGTAGCGCTGGATGCTTAACACAATCACAGTGAGTTTGCTGCCATAAATGCTGCAGTACACAAGGTAGGTTAGGATCTTACAGGCCACCAGGCCAAAGCTCCAGCCATACAGCAGCGGGTAGATCCATGGCAGAAGGGTCAGCAGGCACAGCAGGTCAGAAATGGCCAGATTCAGCATTAGACTCTGGCTCAGACTGGAAAGATGGTGCCAGTTAGGCTTGAGAAGAATCACTGCAATGTTTCCAGAAACTCCCACAATGCAGCAGAAGGACACCACCACCACAGGGACAACACCTTTGGACAGCCAGGAGGGATGTTGCAGAAGTCCTGAAGAAGACAAGTTGTAGGTGACCACGGTGGAGTTGAACAGCTCCATGCTGAGTCTTGCTGGAAAGGTCGTACTCTGACTTACTGAGGCTGCTGAACCGAAGAGGAACTAAGAAATACGTAATGAAACTGACGCAAATCTTCTGATCTATATCACTGACGTGTTTCTTCTGATGAACCAATCACAACAAAATTGTGATAACCATTTATTTAAGATGCACTTATATGGCTCTTTTAAAAACGTTTTATGGGGATTGTCAAGTATTTAGAGATTTCATATATTTGTTGACTGTTCTGGTTTCTAACACCTGCAAATCCAGGGATCCACTTTAGCTTATTGTTCTGGATTACCTGCATGTACTCAGTCAGTAATGCCTCCATTTATGTGCTGGAGCTCTGAAAAGAACAAGGAGTGAGAACTCCACATCTGTTCAAAATGAGTGAATCTCATTTTGACGCTGCATGATAGCGTTCTTATTCTCTTTGTAAAATGACAAAGAGAATAGGTCAGAAAAATGTTCTGACCTGTCCAGTCAGAACATATTTTACCAATTACAGTTATTGTTGTTATTGGACTTTAAATTAAAGTAAATATCAGCATTCATCAAACACCAGTTTGTTGTTTGTTTGCTCTGAAAGGACTATTATTGGTTGTGTGAAGAATTGACCTTTTAGGGTATTTATTCCTTTTCTTCTTTTCAAAAACAACCTCCCGTCTCAAACAAATATAGACATTACATGTTATAACCCAACCACAAGAACAAGGGCACGAGAAAGTCAGAGCAAAAATATGTGTTCATTGTGTCTTATCTGCACCAAGGTAAAGAAAAGAAGAGTGAGTCATGCAATCTCACAAAAAGCTACACTTCACTTGTCTACAGTCCTGCTGCTCTTATGTCCTATGACCATTTTGGATTTGTTTTCAGTTCAGTAAATCTATTATTTAATATTTAATAAAACTCTCTAATAATTACTACTAATAATAATATCTAATAATAAAATAGACAATTATTTAAAAAAATAATTGTTTAAAAAAAATTCATTTATATCTATTTAAAAACAAAACAGACCAATTTTTACTCACATTTTATGGCCTTTAAGTGTTATAACAACCCAAAATGATAAAATTGAAAGTTATACTCTTTATCTCAGTTTAATATGCGTCTTTTTTTTTCTGGTGGTTCATCCATCCATCCATTTTCTGTTCACCCTTTGTCCCTAATGGGGTCGGGAGGTGCTGGTGCCCATCTCCAGCTACGTTCCAGGCGGGAGGCGGGGTTCACCCTGGACAGGTCGCCAGTCTGTCGCAGGGCAACACAAAGACATACAGGACAAACAACCATTCACACACACACACACCCCTAGGGAGAATTGAGATATACCAATTAACCTAACAGTCATGTTTTTGGACTGTGGGAGGAAGCCGGAGTACCCGGAGAGAACCCACGCATGCACAGGGAGAACATGCAAACTCCATGCAGAAAGACCCCGGCCGGGAATCGAACCCAGGACCTTCTTGCTGCAAGGCAACAGTGCTACCAACTGCGCCACTGTGCAGCCTTTTCTGGTGGTTATTAATATTAATTTCCCTAATTTTTTTATTTATATAAAAAATTGTGGAATTCAAAAAAGAACACATTAAAAACAAACATATGGTGTTCATGTTATTTGTAAGATGTGACACTCAATATGAACCCTCTAATTGTTAATCATCTTCATAAATATCTATTTCAAGAATAGATATAGTTTATGACTATTTCATTGTCTGCTATTTAATATGTGCGTTGCCATGGCTCCCTTTGGTTTTGAATGGCTAATCTTATTACAGGACAAAAAATAGTTGTTACTGAAATGATATTAAGACAACAGGTGTTTTATTTTAACAACAGTTTATCACACATCACTAAAAGTTTCTGTGGTGGCCCTGTGTGTCAGAATGCTGTGGGGTCATCATGTTGCCATGGCTACAGGTTTAAAGAAGTTGTCAAAATGATGTCACAGACTCCTTGGATGTCACAGAGGTTTAATTCTTTAAATTCTTTAAGGTTCCCTTGACCTGATTTTGAAGGAGATCGCATCGTCTCTGATTACAGAAATTGCTGCAAACCTTTTAGCCTAAAGTAGTTGCTCATCAAACTAAGCAGAAAATGTTTGACCATGAAAAGAGTTCATGGTTCCAGCACCCAAATTTTAAGACAAGGCTTACTAACAGTGTGTGCAAACTTTTTGACAAAGTGTGCAAACTTCTCAACACAGTCAGCACTATCCGGGAGGAGAATGAAATTTTGACTAAGGAAGTCAAAAAAATTGCCATGAGAATAGAAAGCACGAAAGGTCTTCAAGATGATTATAAGTACCTGGAAAAACAGCTCAAAGTTGATCGTTTGAAAAACCAGAAGTTAAAACAGCAAGTTCATGATCTGAAAGTAAAACTGGAATCTCAAAAAGTCTTGGAGGAAAAATACAACACAAAACAGGAAGAACTTCAGGAACTGGAGAAAAGCAACAACGAGCTTCAAGAAGACGTTGCTGCATTGAACTTGAAATTGAAGGAATCGATTGAATTGAAAGAAAACTACAGGAGGTTAAAAGACAAGAAGAAAACTCTGACCCAGCAAAACAAATGTTTGCTGAAGGACGTCAAGAAAGTCCAACAAAAACTTGCAGAACAAGACAACACACAAAGGGATCTGTCAGAAAACAGAACTGAGCAGCTTGAGTCTTCACAGCAAAACAAATGTTTGCTGAAGGATGTCAAGAAAGTCCAACAAAAACTTGCAGAACAAGACAACACACAAAGGGATCTGTCAGAAAACAGAAGTGAGCAGCTTGAGTCTTCACACAAACCAAAATCCGAAAACTTAAAAGCTACTCCCAAGGGTAAACGTCAGGGTAAGACCTTCTTCTGTTTCTTCAGCAAAGATTGACAAGCAGGGTTTTTCAAACATTAGCTCTCAACTGAGATGAATCAATATCTCTGAGATGAACCAAAACTGGTATGAACCAATACCTCTTGCCTCTTAAGAGTAGCTCAAACATAATGAAGAGATGTGACTGCACAATACACAGCCCTGGTGCTTCTCACCAAGGGTTCAAATTCCAACACTTTGTTTCTGCATGGAGTTTCCATGATATTCCTATGCAGATGTGGGCTACCTCCAAGTGTTTTGGCTTCTCCCACTATCAAAAAAGCAACAAGTTAGTTTCTTTTACATTCCCTACATTTCCCTTGAAGAAAAGTGTATGGATGTGTATGACTACTTATTCCACCACTGGAAAGCAGTGGTAGTACAAACTTTGTTCCACCAAAGTGGAACGGTGATACTCCACGCAGAGTATCACGGAAACGCAGCATGGAGTTTCCAATGTGCAGATGTGGGTTCTCATCAAGTGATATGGCTTCTCCCACTATCAAAAAAGCAACATTTTAGTTTCTTTTACATTCCCTACATTTCCCTTGAAGAAAAGTGTATGGATGTGTATGACTATTTATTCCACCACTGGAAAGCAGTGGTAGAACAAACTTTGTTCCACCAAAGTGGAACGGTGATACTCCACGCAGAGTATCACGGAAACGCAGCATGGAGTTTCCAATGTGCAGATGTGGGTTCTCTATCAAGTGATATGGCTTCTCCCACTATCAAAAAAGCAACATTTTAGTTTCTTTTACATTCCCTACATTTCCCTTGAAGAAAAGTGTATGGATGTGTATGACTATTTATTCCACCACTGGAAAGCAGTGGTAGTACAAACTTTGTTCCACCAAAGTGGAACGGTGATACTCCACGCAGAGTATCACGGAAACGCAGCATGGAGTTTCCAATGTGCAGATGTGGGTTCTCATCAAGTGATATGGCTTCTCCCACTATCAAAAAAGCAACATTTTAGTTTCTTTTACATTCCCTACATTTCCCTTGAAGAAAAGTGTATGGATGTGTATGACTATTTATTCCACCACTGGAAAGCAGTGGTAGAACAAACTTTGTTCCACCAAAGTGGAACGGTGATACTCCACGCAGAGTATCACGGAAACGCAGCATGGAGTTTCCAATGTGCAGATGTGGGTTCTCTATCAAGTGATATGGCTTCTCCCACTATCAAAAAAGCAACATTTTAGTTTCTTTTACATTCCCTACATTTCCCTTGAAGAAAAGTGTATGGATGTGTATGACTATTTATTCCACCACTGGAAAGCAGTGGTAGAACAAACTTTGTTCCACCAAAGTGGAACGGTGATACTCCACGCAGAGTATCACGGAAACGCAGCATGGAGTTTCCAATGTGCAGATGTGGGTTCTCTATCAAGTGATATGGCTTCTCCCACTATCAAAAAAAGCAACATTTTAGTTTCTTTTAATTTGGCTCTCTTCATTTCCTTTGAAAAAGACTGTGTGCATGCACGCATGTTTGTTTCACCACTCGATGTTTCTGCATAGAGTTTCTGAGATATTTCTGTGCAGATGTGGGTTCCCTCCAAGTGCTTTGGCTTCTCCCACTCTGAAAAAAAGCTGATTAGTTTCGGCTAACCCTCCTGTTATGTTGTGGGTCAAATTGACCCATTTTAAAGTTTTGTTGTTGTTTTTTTTAAATACTTGGAAGTATTTTTTTTTGCATGAAACTTTTTCTATTTGTCTTAATAGGTACACTCCACATTTAAATTAAAAATTTATTCATTTTACACATTTGCAACCAACCCTCCCTGCATCTACTTTTTACATAGATACTGTTCAGGTCAATTTGACACTGCAGTCAAGTTGAAAGGTAAAAAAGCTAAAAGAAATTCCATTTCTATATGTTTTCTTGTAGCTATGAACCATATTTCACCACACACACACACACACACACACACACACACACACAAACACACCACACACACACACACAAACACACCACACAACAAACCCACTTTCTCACTATTGTGAGACTAAAACTAAAACTCAGTGCACAGGGGCTCATAAACATAATTAGTGGTTTCTTAGTTATTCCACTGTCCATGAGCTGAAATAAAATGCAAACTGCACTGCAGTCACCATTCGTTATTGTCATTAGCTCATGACAAAAAGTGTGGTAGCAATTAATATAAATAATTCAATAAATGATTTCTTTGTGCAAGTTTTTTTTTTTTTTAGAACTTACATTTTTTTTTTTTATTTTACAGAGCAATAATACAGCCGTACATCAATGGTACATAACACAAGTGTTGACAATATGAAATCTTCCATAAAATAAAATAAACATCTTGGCATGATATCTTACAACCTCAGCATCACATTTGTAGACTCCTCACCATACAACATTAAAATAAAGATACATTTTGGGCAGGATAGCTAAACACCATATGCCAAGAGACAAACTTTGTGCAAGTTAAGTTTTGCAATACAAAATCATAAATTATCTGATGGGCTTTTCAAAAATAATCCAATATTTTCTTATCACCAAAGTGAGCTGGAGTCACCTCACAAAACAACAGGAAAAGGTTTTTGTTTGGGAAGACAAAAACAGTTCTTATAAATAAATAAATAAATAAAACAACTAACTAAAGCATATAAAAAAAATCAACAAAAAGTTGAAATTGACTGATGGTGAAGCTAGTTAGCACAAGTTTTCAAGATGATCAAATATGTAACAAGCAAGCTAACTAACTAGCATGCCACCATCAATGTGTGACTGTATGGGTGAATGGCTGCATCTAGTGTGAGGCGCTGTGGGGTCCTCTGGACAATAAGCCCCTCTCAGATTGCCAATCACTGCTTGACAAAAAAACCCAATAAAAAACAAAACAATTTAGTCAGCTGAGAAAGGACCACTGGCATTTGTTTGGTGTTTGGCGCCGGCTGTGGGGGTGGCTGGCTAAATGAAGTGGTTCTGAGCAGAATTACTCACTGTTTACTCTTCAAAAATTTTTGAATCATTGAACCATACCTCTCACACACTATGTACATACATGTAGTACATGCAAACGTGTACAGTACATAAGAAGAGTAAAGGCCTCCTGTGCAGGTGCAAATATGCTGACTTGTCTCCAGCAGCAGACCGCCCTGCCTGTGAGGTACTCAGTGTGTTCAGCAGACAGATGGCCTGCGGACAGAAATGGTCTCTGGATCCAGTTGGCTAGATTTTGCCATTAGCCCTCTGTTTCGCTGACCTGGGGGTAAAAGTCTGAATAGCCCGTTACCGGTGTGTATTGGGTCAACAGATATGTTTGTTGTCCTTAATTGGCCCTCAACCTTTTTGAATCAGATCTCTCTCTCTCTCTCTTTTTGTCTCAAGTGTTGGATGTGGAAGTCTTTCTAACTTCCACATCCAACACTTGCTGCCGTTTGTGGCCTGCACTTCTTCATCTGCTATATCAATGCATGTCTCACAGTAAGGCGACCATGTGTTGCTGTAGGTCACACTTTTTTTTTCAGCCTTTTATTGCACTTTTCAAAAGTGTTTTTTCAAACAACGTGACTGTTCATAAGGCACAGTTCTCAGTGACGAAAACTCCACCAACAGGAACAGAGGCACAGCCTGTTCCTGCAGGAAATTAAAATCCTAACTGGGTCTCCACAACCTTCATGCTGCAAAAATACAGTGATAAAAACTGCTTCACTTTACAGCATTAATACACTGATCAGATATTTGTTCTTCTCAGTAAAACAAAAGTAAATGATGGCCTCAATCCAAATGTAAATATTCAGTCCTCAGCTCAAAGTGAATAAATCCAGTCAGTTTAGCATCATCACACATGAGCTGTGTTCTAAAACCAGTCCACCACAACGACGGCAGTGATGTCACAGGTCACACACTGGCAATCTGGCTGCAACGGTTGCTAGGCAGTGTTCACAGTCCCGTTTGAGTGTAATTTAAAATATATGTTGTGCATTTGATATTCTTTTAAAATATTACATTTAGCTTCTTCAACAGCCCCGATCTGAGAGTTCCTAAAAGACAACACATTATGTTACTTTCATATGAATTTATCATTCTTTCAGTCTTATTGGAAGAATAAGACTGAAAAGGCTTTCGTTTATTTTTTTTTAAATTGGTTTAAAATTTATCACAAATCCCTCTGAAACTCTCTGACAGGTTATTGAATTTGATGGCTATTTCAAACCACTGGAGATGAGTACCAGCCTAGCTTTTAAATGTGGGGACAAAACAACGCCTCCTCGTGTAAGCAGGGCTCGTTGGGAGAACAAAATGAAGAAAGACATGACGAATCAATTCAGATTTTAGTTTTTCACCACATTTCAACACGTTACATAATTTTTAATATGCACTCAGAACAGAAGCACCAAAACATAGTAGCTCTTCTATTTTTTAGACAAGCGTCACACCAGTGTGGAAAACCGATTTTACATTACAGATAGAAATACAAAAGACTTGCCACAGAAAAGGTTCTGTCAAGTTTAGACGTCAGAATGGACAACAGTTTTGAACAATGTAAAGATTTTGATGTAGAAATAAACTCAGCACTTTACCTACTTTGATAAATAGTCTATAGAAGGCCATGATTTTCACATTTGCACGAGGTTAATTATACATTACAACATATCTAGTCCAACTCTGTGTAAAAAACAAAACAAAATAGGAAACCCAAATTCAAAATTGGTAAAATATAAACACAAGAACGTTTAACAAAACAATTCCAGCACAAAACTCTCAGTGAAGACCATTTACAATGACACGTTGTAACTGGTATAAAGTCGTCTCCACCTGTAATGTTGCCTAAAATTTAGATTTCAAATTTAAAACCCATTTTATACAATTTTTAATAGCAGAGGACAAAAGTTTTGATTCAAAGCTTTACTCTGTTCTGGAGACAAAATTGACATTTTCAGTTGATAATCATAGTTTCTGCAACTGTACTTATATCCAGTGTTTGTGAAGGCTGTGTCAATTCTTCTTGGTTGCAGACTCTGCACATTTTATGGAAGTTAAAGGCATACAGCAGTGGGTTAATGCAATTATTTAGAAAAGCAATTGCTTTGACAATGTCCCATATGTTTACACAAGACTCCAACAAACTGTTATTTTTGAAGCAAATAGCTCCCAGGGCCAACACATTTATGGTGTGAAGGGGAGACCACAGAACAAAATTGCTTACAATGATGCTGGTCAGCAGCCTGGTCGTCTGTGGATTGTTGAAGAAGGTTGCCTGTCTAATCTTCCTGTGGAGGCGAATGTAGGAATAGGCCACGACAAAAAAGGAAACAAAACCAGATGTGGTCTCTGACAGCAGCACTGCCAATCCCTGAGCCCGAGATGAAAACTGAGGGTAGCAGTACGTCCACTGCCCTTTAGTTTCCACCTGTTCCGTCACTAAAGCCGAGATAGACAGGATCATAGCGCCAAACCAGATTGGAACCAGCAGGTGTCTTTTTTGTACCTGAACGCATCTCCGTTGGTTCACCACCACAATGTACCGCTGGACACCCAACGCTGTCACAGTCAGCAGGCTGCCATAAAGGCTGCAGTACACAAGAAAACCTAAAAGCTTACAGGTTTCAAGACCGAATATCCAGGCGTTGAGCAGAGCGTAAATCCACAGTGGCAGAGTGAGCAGAGAGAGCAGGTCAAAAATGGCCAAGTTGAGCATCAAACTCTGGCTCAGGCAGGACATGTTCGGCCAGTTGGGCTTTAAAAGAATCACTGCGATGTTTCCAGGAACTCCTAGGAGAAAGCAGAAGGACAGCAGTACCGCAGGGACCAGTCCGTTAGGCACCCAGGTGCGAGGAGGTAGAGAGAAATCAGAGGTGTTCATGTTGGAGTTATTGTTCATGATGCATTGATCAGTTAACAGTGCTAAATGTGCTGTCACGGAAGTAAAGTGGTCAGATTAAGAGGAATTGAAATTTAAAAAACCACTAAAAAGGGGCTGGATTTCATTGGTTAGGTTTTTATATTTTGTCATGCAGTCAAGAAATGCTTGGTTAGATTGCACTTGTGTGATAAAAGCTAAAAACTTGATCAACCAACTCTAGTCATTTGTTGCTGTTCTTTATCTGAATAAGCAATTGAATCATCACTGCTTTCTATCAGTGCTTGCTATCAGCGAGTTGTTTTAGGCATTACCATAGGTATCGTTGAATAACTGGGCTTTGTTCTTTTTTTTTTCTTCTTTTTGCTGCAAAGGTTATTTTTTGTGACGAGGATGTCCAGAGCAACACGATTTGTGCTACACATAGTCAAAAATATACATGCAAATAAGAATTACTTCTCTAACATAATTGCCAATGTGCTTCCTTGTTGGCATTTTAGTTCACAAAATCCTAAATGTCACAGATCGCCAAAGTAGAAGTTAGCTGCAACAGATTAACATAACCAAATGCATTATCTTCTTTCAACCAGCCTAATTCCTCGAGTACTTCCACTAAACATTTTAATCTTTCTATCTTGGTCCAAGTCAGATTCAGGTCCATCGACACAGGAAGGAAACTATACACAAAATTATTTTAGTTATAAACAATGTTAATAGAAGTTTTGAAAGAGATTTTGTTCTATGTAAAAAAAAATAGACAAGACAAAAATCTCTCAGACCAAGTAACATTCTCATAAAGATCTTTTGCGCCATGATTTAATTTCACAAGTGATTAACAAAAGTGCTCTATAACCTGCTCTGAAAAAAGTAATCTGACATTGCACATAAAAGATAACACAAAAACGCTTTTGCCTGTGACAGAAATATTTCTGTTATGCTTAAAAGGTGTCAAAACATATTTTTGTTATCAAGTTTCTGTAATTGTACTTATCTCCGTCTGGGAATTTCTGAACCTCTGCTGCAACTCTTCTGTTTTTCTGCAAACACTGCACATCTTACAAGAAGTGAATGCATACAGGAGTGGATTTAGACAGCTGTTAATAAATGTCACTGCTCCACAAACATTCCAGGTTTCATCGCAAAAGTTGAGCAAATTGTCGTTCTTCAAACATATTGCTGCCACTCCCAGCACATTTGTTGTATGATATGGAGCCCACAGAACAAAAAAACTGACGATGATACTGGTTAATAGTCGGGTTGTCTGTGGGTTGTTGAAAAAGGCTGACTGGTTAACCCTTTTTTGAAGACAGACATATGAAAATGCCACGAGAATAAAACAAATGAATCCAAACACAGTCTCTGTCAGCAGAACAGCCACCCACTGGGCATCAGAAGAATACTGTCCTTTGCAAATAATCCATTGCTGATCGGTTTGCAGATTCTGAACCACCAAAGCAGGGATGGCCAGGATACTGGCAACCAACCAGAGCGTGAACAGCAGCGCTCTCCTTTTTACCTGATGGCACCTTCTTTGTCGCACCACAACAAGGTAGCGCTGGATGCTTAGTCCAGACACAGTCAGCAGGCTGGCATAAATGCTGCAGTACACAACATATGCTAAAAGTTTACATGGCACCAGGTCAAATTTCCAGCCAAACAGAAATGCATAAATCCAAAGTGGAAGGGTCAGCAGACTGAGCAGGTCAGAAATGGCCAGATTCAGCATTAAACTCTGGCTCAGACTGGACATATTCTGCCAGTTGGGCTTGAGTATTAACACTGCGATGTTTCCAGAAACTCCCAGGAAAAAACAGATGGACAACACCACTGCAGTGACGAGATTACTGGTATTCCAAGGGTGCTGCGACAAATGTCCTGCAGTAGAGAAGTTAGCGTTGACCACAGTGGAAGTGAGTTGCTCCACGCCAGACCTTGTTAACAAAGTTGTTCTCTGAACAAGTGATGGGGGTTAACATGAAGCCATAGGTGTAAAATGGCCAGTCAGAGTAGAACTTTGAGGCAAAAAAAGGGAAACGTGTGATTATGAACAAATTGTATTTCTCTAAAAAGCAGGTGAGGTGCTTTGTTGCCACCCAGCTGCATGAGCAGGTGACTTAGAAACGTTCTGCACTGTTTTTGAAACCGATTGTTCTTTGAGTTGGTAGATTGAATGTCAAACATCTTTTCCGACCTTTTCCAATCTTTTGAAAAGTTCTGAAATTGCTGGAATTTTTCACTTTTACTGAAGGAATCACATCTGCACAATCTTTTTCTATCTCTCTCAACATGAATGAACTGTGAACAGAATGCAGTGGGCAGATGGGCACACAGGGTGAATTCATTGTATTAGTATTGGGCATATTAACAACATATCGGCTATTTTGCTATGTGGTGGATGCCATTAAACAGAGGGATCTCTGGTAAACAATTTTGTAAAAGAGAAAATAAATACTTCCCCCAAAATCTGAGCTGAGAAACAAACAGGGGAGAATATACATATATATATATATATATATATTTGGTCCTGTTCTACAGATGTTTTTACTTTTGTAACTTGTTTGAAACCAGTGGAAAGAAAAAGTAGCACAAATCGTCTGGCTGTAGCTTACATGAATACTTACAAATCAACATATTTGCATATGTTGATTTGTTAAATCTTTTGCTAAATCTTTGTTAAAGATTTAGCAAATCTTTAACAAGAGATTAACCCACGAGGGTGCGAAGCTTCCGCACCCTCGTGGTTTGTCACAAATATTGCTTATTTGGTGAGCAATATTTTGCTCACCAAATAAAGGTGACTTCCACCAGAAATAAAACCGACAGTTTCAGGGGAAAGGCATTCACATTTAACATGTTACCCGTTTCTCAGAAGCACATGCTGAAGAATCTTTATTTTTATGTCAGCAGATACGGCCTCTAAAATGGGAAATGTCTGCTGTCAAATAGTGAAGATTTGTTTTCAGTTCCCTCCAGTCAGTGCTTGGTAGAACTGCCTTTTAGTGCAATAGCACTAACCTAGGTCAGGTTAGGTTGTTTCTACCACCATTGTAATTCCAGAGATAGAAATTTTTGGACATCCATGCTTGTATGCAGAACAGTTGTAGCCAATGATGAAAAGGACGTGTTTTTTTTTTTTTCCGCCAATTACTTATCTAAAAGAGACATTTTAACTCAGAAAATAGCCAAATGAAAATGCTGCTTCTCTTAGTCAGGATGATATTCATGTTATTTTAAAAAAGAAAAAACCTTTTGTTGTGGCTCTTGAAAATCTCAATCTTTAAACAGGTATTCAACATACTTTACATTGAGCACAAATCTCTATTAAAAATGCTTTTTATTGGTCTGACATAATATCCTAATCTTAACATTAGCAGAAGCCAAAAATTCTCATAATGAAAAGAACTTAAGGCTTATAACAAAAACCAGTCTGTATTTGTATAGAAAAAGGTCATTTTTAGGAATATATACACTACAGATAGACTTTGTAAACATTTTTGTATCAATTTACATTCCATGAATGAACATTGAAAAAAAAGTATATATATATATATATATATATATATATAATGCTGGAGAGCACATCAGGAACTGGGTTACATTTCATTTTTAATATGCCAGCATTGCAACCAAACAAGAAAGAGTACAGTCCTTGTTCTGCTAAACTAGTTTATGAGCAGAGACAGAAACTAGCTCTGGTTACTACATATTGTTAGGCAAGATTATGTAAGAAAACAAATATATTCCTACTTGCGACAAATGTGAATTATTTAATGCATTTCAGATTTGTAATAATTGACAGATCACATAGCATGGCCCTTTTATATATATAAAAAAACAAACAAAACACATTGTTTGGGGCATTCTATGTAGTCATAATTGTTCTCGAGTTATAGGCATACAAGAGAGGATTTAAGCACCTAATTACAACTGTGAGAGCTTTGACAAGGACCCATGTTTTTGAGCAAAAATTTAACAAGCCTTCATTTTTGGCACAAATAGCCACCACACCAAGTACGTTTATGACAATAAATGGAGATCAGAGAACAAAATTACTCACAATGATGCTGGTAATCAGCTGAGTTGTTCTTGGATGGTTGAAAAACACGACGCGTTTAATTTTCCTGTTAAGACCAATGTATGAAATCAGCACAAGCAACACAGAAAAAAAATCCAAACAGCGTCTCTGTTAGCAACACAACCACCCATTGTGCCTCAGAGGAGTACTGTGGTTGGCAGACAGTCTTCTGCTGGATGGTTATCACCTGCCGATCCACCAAAACAGGGATGGACAGGATGACGGCAACCAGCCAGAGCAGAACCAGCCGCACGCGCTTTTGTCCCTGATGCCATTTCTCCTGATGAACCACTTGTAGGTAACGCTGAATGCCTAACACAGTCACAGTCAACTGGCTGGCATAAATGCTGGTGTACAGAAGATAATTAAGAATCTTACAGGCCACCAAGCCAAATTTCCAGTGAAATAACGAAGCGTATATCTTTGGTGGTAGGGCCAGCAAACCAAGCAGGTCAGAAAAGGCCAGATTCAGCATTAACTCTGACTCAGACTGGAGATCTTCTTCCATTTAGACTTGAGAAGAATCACGGCGAGGTTTCCAGGTACTCCCAGGACAAAGCAGAAGGAGAGCACCACCGCAGGCATGAGACCATTGTAGTACCAGGAGGAATGTGGTAGATGTCCTGGAAAAGTGTTGGGTCTAAATACCTATTAAACAAAACACAGGAAAGACAAGAGAGTTAAATTCTTTTTGTACTCGCGAGGAGAGCAGACAGAGAGATGCTTTCAGTTACAAATCTCCAACCGCTCTGAAAACACATCTCCCGCTCCCTCTATTTTATTGCTTTTTTAGGGGACCCTCTTACACTGAGCGCTTTAACTCTCAAAGGGAGGGGAAAACAATTTATCACATTGTTGCAGCGCTAATGACATTTACTATTAGACACATGTTATCTACACTCTAAATCTTTCTGCTCCAGTCGAGTACCAGACACGGCGTCGAGTACCACAGGAGAGCAGACAGAGTTGTCTCCGCTATCTCCATGAAGGCTTCACTGCTCTCTTTCTCAAAGAGGTCACAGGAAGGAATCATAATTATTCAACACACAGAGACATTACTTAGAATAGAGGAAAAAGAGAAAAAGCATATAATTAAACATTATCTAAATGTTACTACAAAGCTACATGATACAACGAATATTTGATAATTACTAAAAATACAATTTATCCAACAAAAAGACAAGTTAAAAGTGGCCACCGTCAAATTAAGTTGATCCATTTTTTGTGTCCTTCCAATCCTGTGCTCTAAACAGTTGATGCTTGCAAATGTTTAGCCCAAGTAAAGTGGGTAGTCAAAGAGGACCAGTGAAAATGTGATGCTGATATGTAATATATAGCTGTCTTATTAATAGCTGCATGAGTGTGAATGAAGTCATTGTAGATTATGAAGAAACCATGTCTATTTTTACATCGGAGTTAGAAATAAGTACTTTGCAAATAGGCCAAACAAGATACTAAACCACGTATTCGATCAATGGGTGTACCTTTAATATGCCATCTTTGGTACATAGTCTGAAACAGAATTTTAAGTGGATTTTCAATGCTGTTAAAAAAGTAAAACCAAAAATGCTTCTTTATTACATAGCCAGTATAGATAGTACAGTCATATTGTTTTGTCAAAATGCATTTATTAACTTAATTCACCAAGTGAATCACATTGTAACATGAATCACACACAGATTTACACAGAGCTTAAGTCTTAAATTCTGTTATTTAGGATTTTCTACTTACATGCGATAAAGACTCATTTAAAATAGATTATATGAGTGATTTAAAATCATTTTGATATTTTGAAATGTGGACTAAAAGAAACGGATATTTTAAATACCTGCTTAAAGTTTGTTAATATCATAAGGTACTTTTGATCTAACGAGCCACATCAAAGCACAAATTTTTATTTATTGAACATGACCGTGCTTTTTACTCAACACATTCACTTAAAGCTGAGGCTGCAACTGTGGTAACAGAGGGCTATGTCTGTGTAGGTACTTCTCAAACTACAGAAAAATTAGGCAATATAGCTGATTGAAATCTAGTTGCGATTTGGGTGCTTTACTGAAATATCTTGCTTTTCCTTTCTCAGTTGTGCCAGGAAATTTAGTGTTGCGACACCTAAATGGTAAAAGGAAATAACACCTACGTAGTTAAAAATTTATTTGACCTCTCTGGTTTTTGCTTTCCTACTGTCTTTTCAGAGCCTAACTTAGTTGTGACATCTTATGTACACCGACACCACTGAAGGCGTCTTCCTGTCAAAAAGGAGTTTCATTTCCACACATGCTAGGCATGATATATTGCTGCAGAGTTCTGAATGTGATGCTTTTGGTTGGGTTTATGTAGCAAACCTTTTACTTATTGGTATCCTAAAGTAGAACTTGTACCGTTTTATAACAAGTATTTGATTTGACTTGGGGCAATAAATAAACTGTAAGGTCACTCAGTGGGGACCCGGAAATTCAACCACACACAGGAGTTAGCAAAGGAAAAAAGTTTTAATTAAATTCTCCGACTCTGGTTGCTGCTCAGGATGAGGTTATAAAACACAGCACTGAGAAGAGAGGGGAGAAGGCTGGTGAGGCACTGATAAAGGAGGGGTAACTAGAAACATTCAGCTTAACTGACCTTTTGAGCAGTGGACGGGTGGAGCTGGGAAACCAAAGGTCTGACGACAGGAAGGTGCAGGAAACCAGGTAGTACAGGCTACTGTACTGATCTCCACAAGGAGATTCATGAGGCAACACCCAGGGACTTTGACGATAATCAGGCAGAGGTCATACACAGGAGGACAGAGAGAGCAAACTTAGCTTGAGGGGCAGGCAATACTCAGTGGTCGTGAGGCAAAGCTTGGGTCAGGGTCCAGAAATCCAGAACAGAAGGGATCCGTGAAGGGCTTGGCAGGGGGGAAATCAATCTGTGGACAGAAAAGGGTCGTAGAAACACTGACGGTTTGGAAGGAAACGCTGGATCTCTACTGGCTCGTGGCTGTTGATAATCTGGCAAGGAGGCAGAGGCTGAGAGGTGTCTAAGTAGGGCGGGGACCAGGTGGAACAGGTAAGCAATCAGGAGTGGCAGGTGAGCTGAATGAGTGTTTACACAGCATGGACAGGACAGAACATGAATCATGACATAAACCAAATCAATACAAATGTATCCATTGTTAATTAATTCTTTCTCTGAAAGGAAGAAATATGTCAACAAAAGATTTATTTCAAATTTTCACCATATTTTCTAGACAGAATTTAGTACAAATTTGTTGTGATTGAGAGTAAGAAGAGAACAAATATGAAAGCAGTGTATGAATATGTATGTTTTGAAAAAGCCATGAAAAAACCAAGCAGTAAATATAGATAAAGGTGACATATCTGTATCTATATCTATGTTCACACATATCTATGTTCACACTGTTTACAGTGTTCTATGTTCAGTGTTTACAGTGTGAACATAGAAAAAAGTGTGAAGAAGGAAAGAAGTGGCATATAGGGAAAACAAATTAAAATATTGCTTGCAAAGGTCAGTGGGTAAAAACGTCATTGGTAAACAAAATGTAGTGATACAGTGATATAAAGTGTAATTTGATAAATTTTACATAAACCAAGGTCAAAGGGACAAAATCAACATCCTTGGTTCAAGCAATCGCAGAAAAATAAAACAGACAGAAATAGTAGGTGATGTGGTATCAGTTTAAATGAAAAGAAACAAACTTATTTCTGTTTTGTTTGGTTTTTTTTGGGGGGGGGAGTGACGTGTGTCACTATTGTTGTCATAGTTCTGCAATTGTAGCAATGTCAGGTGTTTGAGGAGTTCCCTCATCTGGATGGGGCGAGTCCTTTGGGCAAAGACGACATAATTTAGTAAAAATAAAAGCATACAAGAGTGGATTTAGGGAACTATTTATAAAGGTAAAGGACTTGGCTACACTCCAACTGTCTGCACAAAACTTCAGTAGCTTCTTGTTTTTAAGACTTATCGCCAACACGCCCAGCACATTGACCACATGAACTGGAGCAAACAGAATAAAATTGCTTGCAATGATACTAATAACCAGCCTGGTTGTCTGTGGACTGTTGAAAAAGGCTGCCCGGTTAACCTTCTTGTGGAGGCATACATATGAAAATGCGACAAGTGAAAATGTAACAAGTCCATACAGGTTCTCAATTACCAGCACAGCCACCCACTCTGTCTCAGAAGAATAATGAGGTAGGCAACGGATCCATTGGCCATCTTTCGTTAGTTGTACAGTCACCACAGCATGGATGCACAAAGTAACAGCTGCCAGCCAAAGCAGAACCAACAGCGTACCTTTTTGTACATGGCACTGCCGTCCACGCACAACAATAAGGTAGCGCTGGATGCTCAACGCAGTCACAGTCAACTGGCTGCTATAAACTGTACAGTACACAAGGTATGCTAGAGCTTTGCAGGCTACAAGGCCAAATGTCCACCCAAGGACTAAGTTGTAAATCCACAGTGGAAGGGTAAGCAGACAAATCAGATCAGAAATGGTCAGATATAGCATTAAACTCTGGCTCATACTGGACAGATGTTCCCAGTTAGGCTTGAGTATAATCACAGCAATGTTTCCAGGAACTCCAAGTAGAAAGCAGAAAGATAACACTAATGCAGGGATCAGACCGCGTTGATTCCAAGAGGGCTGAGGTAATCCAGGGGAAGAGATGTTAGAAATGATCCCAGTGAAGTTTGATTCATCCATCTTGAGTTGTGCTGGGAACCATGTGCTGTGAGCCACGGCTTCTTCTCTCACTGTCCTGAAGTCACAGTAACAAAGAGAGAACTCAAAGAGGAACTCCTGTGCTGATTCAAATTAGGTGTCAACCTTTCTCTATATAGCTTTTGTTCCATTGGTTCCATTATTTTGCATGCAGAATTCCAATGAATTACATTTCCATAACATGTTTTTCATTCATTTTGTGCATTTGACAAAACAACTAAAGTTGACAAAGTATTCTAAAGGTGAGTCCAATATCAAACTTAGAAATGAACAGACCATTGTTCCTGAGTAGTAAAAAGTCTCAGGAACAAATCTAAAAATAACTTTTACTTCAGTTTTCCTTTGAAAACGTGTCTTAGCAGCTTGAAAGTTATGTTTATCAGTTTTGGCTATTCATACATTTTACATTTGTATTTCACTACTTAAATGCTATGATCAGATTTGATGTAATTCCTTAAATTATTTATTAACTTTTAATAAAGATTTTGTTCAAATTAAACAATAGAAATGTTTCAAATGACTGTCAGAAACACAAGCATTTACACATACCAAGTACATTTTTATAAAGACCTTTTGTTAGAAAAAGCTCAGCTGAGCTACAATTATTTTAAATTTTACAAGTGATAAAACAATTATTGTTATTATTATTATTATTATTATTATTATTATGTTTCTGCCATTGTACGTATATCTGACATTGAACTTCTAAGATTCTGCTGCAACAGTTCTAGTTTTTTGCAAACACTGCACATTTTTCTAGAAGTAAATGCATACAGGAGTGGATTCAGGCAGCTATTAACAAATACTACTGCTCTAAAAATATTCCAATACTCATCACGTAACTTTAACAAGTTATCACCCTTTAGACATACAGCTCCAATTTTCAGCACATTTGTTGTATGGTATGGAGCCCAAAGAGCAAGGGAATGATACTGGTTAATAGTCGGGTTGTCTGTGGATTGTTGAAAAAGACTGACTGGTTAACCTTTCTGTGGAGGCAGACATATGAAAATGCCATAAAAATAAAAGAAATAAATCCAACCACAGTTTCTGTCATCAGAACAGCCACCCACTGGGCATGTCATTTCCATGTTATGGAATCATTTGAGTTGAATCATTTCCATAACATGGAAATGACTCCATGGAAATGATTCATCAAACTATGAAATGAACTGACGAATGGTGGCTTTTTGAGATTGGATGCAATGTTTTAACTTGCAATCTTTGTCCAAATTGCAAAAAATAAATAAATTATGAGAAACAAATTGGAAAATAATGTTCACTTAAGTATTCCTGTCAAAACTTGCATTAGAAGCTTGCAAGCTATGTTTATCTATTTTGGCTATTCATAACTTTTAAATTTGCATTTCACTTCTTCATCTTTAAATGATTGGCTTTGATGTAATTCTTTAAAGCATTGCTTTTTTAAAGCTTTGCTTTTACATTAAACGCTGAACTTTTAATGTAATTTTTACTGAATTATTTTTCTCTAAAACCCTCTACTTTTTTGTTGAATAAGTTTTGATGTGCAAATAAACTAACCTGTTCTTTCTCTAGAAGTTTCCATAAGATTTAATTTACATAAAAGTTACAAAAAAAAGCTCAAATGAGCTGAAACCTGCACTTTATAAGATTAGTAGTCCAGTTGTTTGTGCATCTTTCTGCAGGTTTGTGCATACTGTAACATCATGACCTTGCCCCAGTTTGAAGCGGTGTACATTTTTTACATGTTTGCAGCTGTGTGCATTGTAATTTTTTAAATTTATACAAGTTACTGAAGCAGAACCATTGGTCCAGGGTGTTCTTTCTAATTCTTTGTTATCTGGCATCTTAAAAAGTTGTGCTGAATTTCAGTAGAGGATCGAAAGCACAGTTGAGTTGAACTTTTTTCTCATGTCCTCACGACTTTTCTTTTGACGGTTTAGACATTTGTCAAAACTTAAAGATATCGGACTTCAATGCAAATTATGGGTATAAAACATGGAGATGTGATCAGATGGGCAGGAAGGGGTCATTGTGGCCTTCCATTGTAAATGACAATAAGCCACCTGCAAGAATAAAAACTGGCCAAACATTTCTGATTGAGTTTTCGCACCCATGCAAAATCAGTTCCGTTCAGATTTCCTTCAGTGTATTTACACAAGACCCCGTGAATACAGTTCATGTGGTGAATGGCTCAGTTGAGCGAAAAGCTTGAAGAAGGAAAAAAATGTGATAGCCATTTGTTTATGTTAAGCATAATTACTTTAAAAATGCCATACTTTTTAAACTTGCACACAAAATATAATCTAATTAATAAATGTGAACATTATTGAAGGGCTCATTCATTTTAGTAATTGAATTACAAAGTCAAACACAAATCAACTGCTCTCTTCTGTTAATTATGATTTTCCTCGTGCAGCAGCTGAAACACAATTAAGCTTAGAATTTTACATCAGATGAATTTTTAAAAAACTGTTTTTCAGAACTTTCATTTATACAAAAAATATTTTAATACAAAAATGTCAGCTTAATCACAAATATGTTTAATACTTTCTTAAAGTTGGTAATTTACAAAAGGTTATTTTAATTTCACAAATGAATTTCATCCAAATGCCTCCTTAATTTTATTGAATTTGACCATAGATTAAAGATCAGTTTCAGTTACGAAAAAAATCGAAACAAATACAGTGGGAATTTGTGGTTAATGAGGAAGAAATCAAAAATACCATAAGGCAAATAATTGTTGTCACTTGTAAGACAAATTGTATTAGAAGCAGATTTGCAATCAAAATATGAAATCAATTAAAGAACCACCCCCATCTGTTCTGTGCAAAACTAGGACATCTTTAGCTGTCATCATCGAGGTTCGGCTGTTGTTGCCGTGTCTTGACAAATTCCTTAGTTTGGTGCAGTTTGCTTGCAGACGGTGCACATTTTAGGAGAAGAAAAGGCATACAGGAGTGGATTCAGACAACTGTGCAGAAATGTAAGTGAAACAGCAAGTTCCTGTTGGTCCGTGCAAAAGTTTAACAAGTCCACATGTTGTAGACTTAAAGCTGCCACAGCCAGCAGGTTTATCGTATGATAGGGAATCCACAGGACAAAGAAGCTCACGATGATGCTGATCACCAGTCGGGTTGTCTGTGGGTGGTTGAAAAGAGCTGTCTGCTTAACCTTCCTGTGCAAGCGAATATATGTACAACACACTAAAGAAAAACAAACAAATCCAAACCAGCTCTCCAGTAGCAACAGAACCACCCACTGTGTCTCAGAGGTGAACTGAGATCGACAGTGTGCTGACTGCTGATATGTTTTCAGCTGTCGGACCACCAAAACAGGAATGGAAAGGATGAGAGCAACCAGCCAGAGAAGAACCAGCAGCACTCTTTTCTGCACCTGATTGCACCTCTGCCGACGCACCACAGTCAGGTATCGGTGGACGCTTAACGTAGTTATAGTCAGCAGGCTGCCATGAATGCTGCAGTACACAAGATAAGCTAGAAGCTTACAGGCTGCTAGCTGGAATATCCATCCATAGAGAATACTGTATGCCCAAATCGGAAGAGTCACCAAACACAACAGGTCAGACACAGAAAGATTTAGCATCAAAGTCCGGCTCAGACTGGACAGATTCTGCCAGTTAGGCTTGAGAAGAATCACTGCAATGTTTCCAGGAACTCCCAGTAGAAAGCAGAAGATGCATATGACCACAGAAACCAGACCACCTGCTTTCCAGGAGGGTAATGTTGGATGTTCTGTAGAAGAAAAGTTAGTGCTGACCACAGTGGCATTGAGTTGCTCCATGGTGTCTCTTGCTGGTAAGCTGTGCTCTCAGCAATTGATGGTTTATAAATATGCTGTCAATGAAACAAAGTGGGTGGTCAATCTGGAAGTTAGAAACAAACCATATATGGAAGCAAACACAAAAAAGCTACATCGTTGCTTCATGAACCGAAACTTTCTGCGTGCACATATCTGAAGTTATTACAATGAAGTCATTTACCGGTATTAGATTTAGTATGTATGTGTGGGTGTGGCCCAGTATTTGATGCAACCATTTTGACCATTTTCCTATCAAATACTACATGGGGACTAATTGATATCAGGCCAAAAGCCACATAAAAATAGAATTGTTTTTTTAGGACAAGGGCTCAGGTTTAGGACTATGGCGTAAATTGTGTTTAGGTTAACCTTGGGGTTAGGTATGTACTGGTAATAGTTAGGTTTAGGGTAAGTGTCTTGTCTTAATGCAACAGTGAAATATGCGAGACTTATTTAACTAATTAATTCTATATAAAACAGCATTAGTCCAATCTACAGTAAAAAATGTTTTTTTTTGCAAAAAAATATGATTGTTTTCTTCTGGAGATTTTTGTATAATTTCTTTCTGAACTTATGGACTATCTGTGCCTTGATTAATATATATATATATTTTTGGAAAATGACACTATTATTTTGTTAAAACAAAAAACAAGCAAGAAGTGACTAACAACAAAGGGTATTTGGATGTGTTATTTGTCTTTTATTGCATCTAATTCGGACTCACATGCAGGCGGGGAGAGTGGACGATACCATTCATTATAACAAAAACCAAAAAAATGGGCAAACAGCCGTCATATACCAAACAAATATTACTTATCCACAATCTTTTTAATGTGTCATACTCGTCGTTTATTTTTCTTTCAACAGTTAATACCACTTAATGCCACAATGAATTAAAATACAGTCACCTTTTTAAAATAAGTAACACAGAGAAACATCCAGTGAACACTTGCGTGTTTACAGTAAGCCTGTAAGACCCAGAGGCTGCACATGAGCAAATGTACCGACTGCTGCTGCATCAGAAATGACCCAAAGAGAGCTAAAACCCCATTGCAATCACACAAACTGTGTCCTTTACTGTAACTTCTACTTGTGTTAAGACCAAGACAAAAAGAAAAAAATTAGCTCACTGAGATTATTAAAATGCATCCCAGATCGGCCTGTTGCATGCTTTAATGCAGTATCACTTCACACCAGCAAGGGGCGCCACAGAACACACTCCATTCAATACCATCTCTTTTTGACAGAGAAGTAAGAACAAAGAAAATGCGGAAATTTATGCGAACTTGCTGTTTTTCTTTCATTTAAAGTAACTAAAAATAAATATATTTATACTTTTTTAACAATAAAGATTACTGAAAATATGTAAAATCTGTCTTTTAAAGTAGTCTAAAATGCATATGTCAATTCGAACAGTTCACAATTGTTTTATTTTTTGCATGTTTCACACAATGTCAAAATGAAGGAAACTGAATGTAAAACAGAAAGCAGATGTGCTCAATTATAAGTCCGGATGAACAGTGCAAGTTCAGTTATGGTGCTTTTGTGTCGTGAGGTTGACAGGTGGGAGGATGAATCCCAAGCTAATATGGGTACAAGCAAGTTAATAATGACATAAAACATCGCTCAGTACTGGTTTGGACATCAGGGGCAGAGGAGAGTGACTTGGGGATTGGCGAGTGAAGCTACACTGAACACAGTCCACATTTAACTTTAAACACAGTCCTTGTCTGGTTGATGCAAAAAGAAACCAACATATTTCCACCATTCCAAGTCAGCTGATATGCTGAATGATTCTAAATACACATTTATTGATTTTTTTTTTTTTTTTTGGTCATTTATTTTTCCATAGTATATTAAGTAAAGGTTAACACTGAAATACACACACACTCACACACATTGAAACATAACTCTGGTTTTCTGTATCTAGGGTTCATATTCACAGTTGTGCTACAACATTGGATAGGAAGGGAGAGTTTGTTACAAGAGTCAAGGCTGGTGGGGGGTTAGACGGAAAAGACCAAAGAGATGATGGCTGGCTGGCTGAAGAAGGGACTGGAAGGGTGAGGGGGTTGCAGACATCCATATCCACAGATCTCCAGACACAATGACAAACCTACAGTGGGGGTAGAAAAAGGGAGATTAGGACTGTAACATAAGAGAACTGGATTTACTCAAGTCTCTGTATGGTAAATTCAAATGATCACTTTAAGAAATAGATTTACTCATCTTTAATTGCTTTGACCTTTGACCTGGTCTGGAATTCAGATTTATAACTTTATATTTAGAACTTTAACTTCCATCTCATCTATTTCTACACATTAACTTTCTAAAGAATATTAATAAGTAGGGAAGTAAACTCACTCCAAAGTAGCTGATTTAGGCTGTGTTATGATTTCATACAAAACTATTTCACTAACCCCAAATAACCCTGAGTCCTGGCCTCATCTGCTGCATGAAACATGATCTATTATGTGGTAAATAATGGAGAGTGTTACACTAGTGCATTGCAGATAATATTATTTACAAACGCAAACATGCACACACATTTTTGAAGAGCTGATATGCAAATGCTGAGGACACCTACTTTGGGGTTAATGGGTCAGGCAGTCTACATAAAGTCCTTGATATTCAGGTCATCCAGAGCATTCCTGGGTGGTGGGGGCTTTCTGGGGCTTTGGGCCATTCCAGGAGACATCTGTAAACACATCTGATTTTAGCATTCACTCTTGCTTTGGAGGTTTGAAATTAGTAACTCAATTAGCACCATATTACCGGTGCCCCCGGGGTTACTCCTGCAGCAGGGAAGCCTGGCCTGGCCATGGGCATCATTGGTGCTCCGGCAACTGGTGCCTTAGATATGGAAAAATGGAGGGATAAACAAACAATTAGATAGAATGTCTGCCATCTGTTGGCGGAGGGAGGGACACCTAGGTAGCTGATTGTCCATCAATAGCCGGTAATTTCCAGATGGAATATTACTGGACTGGACTGGAAGGGCTATCTTACCATGGTGAAGCTGGGGTAAGTCCCCAAATAAGGAGCAGGACCCATGGGAATGGTCTAAAGGTGTGGAGGGAATGGGATGGAGATGGAGGGTTTGGATGTTACTATACTCCATATAACATAAATGAGAGATGCCGCAAAACCACCACATAACAAAAATGACTACAGAATGTTTTGATGCTTCCCAAAGACACACAAAAGTGAGGCTTAAGACAGACAAAACAGCACAGCACACAAGAAACTAAGACAAGCCCGCAACACAAAACCCTTACTGCGACTCTTTACTGACACGTGTATCATGGAGGGAATCTGTTTGCCAAAAAAGCAAGAGTGTCAATAAAGAGTTGAGCTACACAAAGTGAATTTAGTGACTCAATCAAGCTTTAAGAAGAAGTATTTATTTTAGAGCATGAGAAGTTGTTTCCAGGAAACAGCTTCCTAATTTAGTCATATCATTTGTCTCTTCATCACTCTCCAGCATCCCCCAGGCGTCACCCGTCCTCTGAGCAACGCCTGGATACTGGAGAACAAAATGAAGGCAATGCTTTGAGATTGCTGCTACAGTCTGCCATGCGGGTCCACTCCATGCTATTAGACCAGACAACATTTACCATGGGTGCACCCCAACAAGGGGGAGCTACCTGAGGAGCCGCTGCAGTTCCCATTATGAGGTCTTAGAGAAGGAGAGAGACAGAGAGAGAGAAGTTCTGCAAAATCACTGCTTTCATTTGCACTTCTGGAGAAATCATACAACCTAGAGTGAATGTCTTCTGGTCTTGTTGCCAATTAATCAGACTTTTCTATTGCCCTCTAAGGCTGAAAGGACGTTTGTTAAAACTATGTCATTCGAGCACATAGAGATTCTTAATGTTGGATGGTTTGTTTTGCATATAACAAAGACAGCTATTTTATTGGCTTTGGTGCCACTTCTGTCTCAAACAGGTCATCACAATCAAAAGGGTTTCAACAAAAAGCAATTAGACTTGTTTTCTTATTTCTTAAATACCTCTTGTATCATCCAATAGGCTTTTTTAGTACTGAACATGGGCTATGAGTATGGATTGTATTCCAGACAATCACACTAATAGGGCTGTTAAGGTCACTAGGAAAGTTAAGGTTACTTTTACTACTAAGGCTCTTAATGTCATCAACAGATTGTTGTTCCAGAACTGAAAAAGCCTTTTGGTTGAAACATGAAACATATTTTGAGAAAAAAGAAAGGAACTTGAAGTGCTACTAAAGCACTAGAAGTGTTTTATTAGCAGAATCTATAAAAGCAGCAAAGATATTGCAGTTCAAAGATAAACAAAATAGTAGTATACTACCAACAAGATGGTTCCCAGCTACAACCCATAGCTAAAAAACTTCATTTATAGTTGCATATGAGTTAAAGGACAATTAATATATGCAGTACTATATTAACAATGTTCTGGGTATTTTTTTTATTTCTGAAAGAATCAAAATTTAGATTATATTTATCTCTTATAAAGATACAGTATATTCCCTCTGCATTTTGTTGGTGCAAGAACCATAGTCTCATAGACAAGTGCAAGAAATGTCCAGAAAATTAGAAAAAAAGTCGCTAGGCACACAGACATGAATACGACTAAGCATTACTGAACAACTTTGAAAGGTCATACGAATGCCTGAGTAAATACTGACTGAGATCGGGTTAACAAGAAAGCAATAAAATCTGGCTCTTTGTTCAAAATAGGAAGAAACTTAGGTGAACATTTGCTGATCTTTTTTGAACATAATTTTCTTTAAAACAGGAGAGCGCTGCTCATTTTCGCCTCACTATTTCATGCTTTCACAGTCCCAGTCGTTATCCAAACTTTGACTGTTCAAAAAGAGGCTAGATGCTTCTTACAGTGCTTGCATCAATCTGTAGCAGATGTTTCATATCTAATATTACAATTCAACATCTGAAATAATGATAATCATTTGATAATCTCCTAAATATTTGCCATTAGAAAATTTGATCTTATCACTCTAATTACCATCTACCCACAGGATGATCCTCACATTACTATGTGAGGGATTATTATTCAAAAACGTTGGTCCAAATTGGGGTGACAACCACATTCACTAGAAATAAGATGTAATACAAAATCTTCAGTAATTAATATACAACTAAACCAAGTTTAGCAACACATTTGATCGTTTTTATGACTGTTTAGTATTCATCAAAAAAAAAATCTAGCTACAGAAATAAAATACACAATGGTTTAAGAACATGGAAATGAAATGGCTTGTTTACACATATGAAACCGAAATCGTCAACAAAATGGCAACATGTTGATTAAAAATGGGGGTTTAGATTGATTAAGGCTCATATTTATCCAACTGGATTGTGATTAGTTTGGAATAGACATTGGGATTCATGATAAAGAAGTAACTGGTGCAAAAAGTATCTTCAATCTTGCTGTGGAGTCAGCTTTATGCTGAGCTTAGTGAGACATAGATAGATAGTGACTTCTCACTAAGAATGTGAAGTCAATTTATTTTGATCCATTGTCCAATTTCTGTTCTTTAAATTATGTATTTTCTCTCATTTTTTCATCATCAAATAAAATGTAAATGACTGCGGTTATATTACTTTGAGCCTCAGTGGTTGCTCTGGGAAAAAATTATAACAGATGCCCAGTGCGAAACTAGTTTCTCTTCCAGCAATGCTTGTCTAACAGTCCTGAAAAAGTGCAAGTATAAAGCCTGTAAAGCACTGTGCAGGATAATCTGTAATTTCATTTTTATTGTGCTGCACATGTTTAACCCCAGAGGGAAATAGCAGCTGCATTCTCTAAATATACACATTTTATCATTACTTTGCATCATCTTTGAGTCTGCACTTATCCTAAATGACTACTTACTACTTGCCATGTTAGCCATGGAGGTGTCAACATCACCCGCTTGAGGGGTCACAGTGGGCTTCATTATGTCGCCTAGCCCATCAAATACTACAGCAGGGAGGGGGCAGAAGAAAGGAAGGGGCAGGATGGGAGATGAAGGCAGACATTAGCATCCTGTGTGAGCTATCCTCACACTCTACCACAACTCTGTAGCACATCTCCTTATAACTGGTGATTACTATGACAACGAAAAGGAGTCTCTATGACAACAGAGCAGTTGGGATGATCAATAAACACCGAGATTATAGTGAATTCAGATGATGACAAAGAATTTCCATATAGTGTGCGTGAAAAAAAACAACCAGCAAGACATATGAATACATACAAACCTATTTTTAAGTTTTCTTTCAAAATAAAAATTTTAGTAGATAGAGATACATGTAAGTAAATAGGTTTCAGCTCACTTTATTCTAGCATTGTAGCTTGAATTAAGCCAGGTTACATTTTAAACACTATACATACTGCTTTTATTTTACGCAGACAGACAGTCTTTGTCAGCATCCAGCATCTGGTGGTGGAGGGGACAGTGCAGTGGAGCTGCGCCACTGCAATGCAGTGCACTGTGGGAATTTAGCGTGCTAAAGAGCATGGCAACTCACCCAATCAAATTGCAGGAAGCAAGAAATGAGCCAGCCCAAGAGCCAGATGGAGAAAGAGAGCAGGGGAGGCGCAAGGGGAAAAAGAGAGGATAGCAAAAACAAGCAGAGATGCCAAAGTGAGAAAGAAATATTGAGCTTTTTAAATAGCGTGTGATAAAGAGTTCAGTAGAGATTTTTATATAGAAAGAGGAAAAGAGAAAGAGTTAAGCCATAAAGCAGCAGTATAGCAGACATTAGGTAAATGGCACCAAGTAAGATGAACATGGATCAGGGTTTGAGGACGTTTTGAGTGATTACATTAAAGGAACTTAACCATTTTTAGACAGGAACAACAAAATCAGTAGTATACAAATATGGTGCCTTGCAAAAGTAACACACTGTCACCAACATGTAATCATTTATTGATATTCCTTCAAAAGTGTCAAAAGTTTATTCCACAGCATCTGTGACATTCTGTCTGCTGTGTCTTCTGTGTGTTGGGGACAACTGTCTCACAAAGCTGTTCTATCTGGATATTGTGTTTCTTGTTTAACAACCAATTTTTGGTTTATGGCATTAAATACATTTGAATTTAATCTCTGATGATATCAAGGAAGTTGTCAGTGTACAACCTGTACAGCTTGATTGTTTGGCAATTTTGATTCAAAAGGGATGTTTCCATCTATCAGTACAGTGTGAGAATGTAAACATCTTGATATTTATCATTACTCTTTTCTTTTTAAAAAAAAGTGCAGCATATTACCCACACAATGATATTATTACCACTATTGTAACAGAGAGAATGACAAATTTAGTATATAATACCAATTGAAATGAAGTCTTTGAGTGCCGATGTATGTTTCTAACAGATTTACTTAGTTTGCAGTTATTTTGATGAACCTTACAATTGTTTTATTTTTAGTTGAAGCTTAGACCATTTTTTAGACCAGGCAGTTTGGTGTAAAACAACAAAGCCAACTCTAATGTTTATAGAAAATATCTGATGTGTCCGTGAATATCTTGCCACAGAATTTAGAAACTGGTCTGGACTTTGACTAGGCCATTATAGCACTTGAATAAGTTTTGATCTAAATCATTCCATTGTATGTCTGGCTGTAAATTTATCATCATTTCACTGCTGGAATGTGAATTTTCACCCCACAATCCCATTAATGTACTCTACAGTTTATGCTTGTGACATGACAAAATGTGAAGAAAGTCCAATCATGGCTTTTACAAGGCACCATATGTGTATGAAAATCATCATTAAATACAAACACACTTTAAAAACTAAATGGGGGGCGTGCCGTGGTGGCGTAGCGGTTAGCGCGACCCGCATTTGGAGGCCTTGAGTCCTCGACGCGGCCGTCGCGGGTTCGACTCCCGGACCCGACGACATTTGCCGCATGTCTTCCCCCCTCTCCTTCCCCGTTTCCTGTCAGCCCACTGTGATATAAGGGACACTAGAGCCCACAAAAAACCCCTGGAGGGGTAAAAAAAAAAAAAAAAAACTAAATGGAATCTTCAGCAAAAAACACAAAGGGATAAATTGAATTACGGTGGACTATTTCTTTAACAGATATCAAAATTAATAAAAACAGTGACAAATACTGTGAAGCATCAGATTTGACAGGTTAAATGCCACTGCATAGCTTCCAGAAAGGATGGCATCAGAATAATGCTCTGGGGTGGTGTGAGGATATTAGATTCAAAATGACAAGGCATCATGCAAAGATGAGACGAATGCTTGCAGGTGAAAAGGGAAATATCACACAAACACACACACAAAAACAGCTCTGAGACACATTTTAAAAATTCCTTTAACTCTATGGTAAAAACAAGGCCATTGGTAAAACCGCACATTGAATTAGAGATGTATTTTACTTTGTGCATAAAAACCTGTGAAATGTGTGTAACATCTTGGCCGCAAATCACATATGCAGGTTGGTGCACAACACGTGACGATTTACCTGACATGAGCTCAGAACCTGGAGCCGCAGCAGCAGTTGCAGCAGGAGCAGCAGCTGGTGCAGCAGCAGCAGCTGGGGCATCCCCTCCTGTAGGTTCTGTCGCAGGTCATCCCAAACATGACCACATCATGCCATGCCGGGCCGAAACACGTTCAGCCATTTCCAGCGCAGCATGAGGGCAAACAAGGGTAATAGTCAGCCTTCTGCGTCAACGCCGCTAATTTCAGACAAAACAGTTAAAAGTTAAAAATGGTGCCACAGTGCAAGTCAAAACACACACTCACCCAATTTAAAACATCTCAACTTCTGTTTCATTTACATAGAACCAAAATGTTCTGTAATCTCATTCAACTAAGTTGAGCATGTGATGCTGGAAGAGGCAGAAATGTGAGGCAGATAAAATTAGGCCACAGATGGAAATTCTGCAGCTATAACCACAGAAGGGAAACTTCCAGATTACACCCTTCTCTTCTTTGATGGTGTTTTCAAGAGCCGTGGAGACAGATTGAGGGCAGACAGTCATTCATGTTACCCACCACCAAACAAGCTCATGATGCCTCCTGTGTCAATTTTGGGTGGTGGTGCAGAGGAGAGGACGGGTGCAGAGGAGCTGAACAAATCGGCTGGAGAAGGCAAGGTGGAGATGATGTTTAGACCCCAACACGCAGTCGCACAAATGCACTTTGAGCAATCACTCTTTTTTATTATAATGCACTATCAGTTGAAGTTGCAGTGCACGCAGTACATGCTGGAATTGGAAAATAAAAAGGTAAGAAACAAAAGTAAGTGCTTCAAACAGCTGAGTAGCCTGTAGCTAACCTGTAAGAGAGCAATATCATGTGTTTGATTTTTTTTCTTCTATTGCCCGATAAAGCCAAGGACAAAGCTGGAAGCAAAGACAGCACGAGATTTTGGAAGAATAGGAAGGTGCACGCAAGGTTGCAAACCGGGTTGCAGAAGGCTACCTGCTGAAAACAAGTCAGTGCTGGGTAATGGGTCCGTTTTGGAGAAGCTTGAGTCTGGCATGGAGTCAAACATATCTATGAAGGCATGCGCACCAAAACAAAACAGAGAAAAGACATTTTAAAAATAATTCTTTAACCTGCCGACGAGACTCTCACACAGAGGAGAGACATACAGAAGCACTGAACAGTTCAAAGACACTCGTAATGGGCTTGATGGTCATATTAATTTTGATCAATTTCTATCATTGTTTTTTTCATAGTGGAATGATCAAACAACACACATTAATATGTTTCCACAACAAGAATTGGGTGCACAAGTTTGAAGTTATGGTAGTTTTCACTGATCCACACAGAATGTTTTCTTTAGGACATTGCACCTTGACTTCACATTTTTTGTCACCACTAGGATTCTTCCCTAATTCTGGCTACCTATTTATCTACTCTTCTTGGTAATATTGCAGACAAGCTGTAAACAAGCTTTTCTCAAAGTTTGGGTTAGATTAAGCCTCTAGACAGGAGAACGAAATTGATTAAGATGTTCAAAGACAAGCTAGCAAACGCCTAGGCTCAAACCTGCCATGACTGGAAACGGTTTGAATAACATTTCACAGCAAAGCAACTCTAACATCATCATGGCCCAGGACTGAGGATGAAGAACAACAACAACAGCTTGACCAAAATTTGTATCAGCTTTGCCATATGATGTCTGGGAAAAAGTCTTATGTGAAGAAGACTTTTCCCCTATTTCCCCTGACTATTTGGCCACGATGACAGAAGAATACAAGGAGCAGTCCATGCGAGACTTTTAAAAATGAGAAATGTGTACTTATTGTTAACCCTAATTCCTAACCCATTCAGCTAGAATTATGCCAGAAATTTGTAATCAGCAACAGGAAGCATGTTGTTTCTTTGCAACTTGCCATTGAACATTAACTATAGGAGGTTTATGCATAGATTTGTGCTGCTATGTGTAACTTCATTTGTGAATTAGATAAAGTCAACACAGTTTAAATCCCACGTATTGAATTCTTGTTTTTGAATTCAATTGGAGTTGTGTGAACCTTCCACCCTAAAACAACAGTTTAAAGGCAGTCTAAAATATCAAAAAATGTTATATGACACTCATGCTCCTATTGAGTATATGTAAACTTTTCATAAGCTCTGAATGCAGAAAAACCCATTAAACATAAGGGAAAACGAGACAGTATAGGGCAGATTTAACTGAGCAGCATCAGACCAGTCAGAGCAGGAAGATGTAAAACACAAATTCACTTGTATGCCTCATGTTTACCACCAAAAAGGTCCGTCGCTGTGCTGTTGATATCGGAGCCTGAAATGGTTGCAGTGGTGGTGATGGTGGTGGATGTGGAGGTGAAGAGCGGTGAAGGGGATGGGGAGGGGGAGGGCTGAGTCTCCATAGAGCTAAAACAGACGTCCAGTGAGCTATTGTTCTCCACTGTCATCATCCCAAAAAGATCTAGACCTGAAGATGCAGTGTTGGTTTTGCCATCCGACGGCGCAAAAGGGTCTTTGGGGTTAAGGAATTTAACATATGGAGAGGGAGAGGGAATGTTAGACAATGAATTTAATACAAAGCAGATCAAATAAGGATGATGACACTGATTGAAAGTTTAGGGTAATTCATGACTTTTCTTACTATATAACCAATTATGCTTTTATTTTGTAGAACTGTCACATTATTTGCACTGCTCTGCATGTCTCATGAAATGGGAATAAAATAGTGCAGTTCCCAAAAATGCATAGGATAGAAAGATGGAGTATGTGAGGAATGAAAGGGAAAGAAAACCTGCACATATAAAAACACACTCCAGCTGTCAGTGGGAATATGAACAGCTAAAAATAGATTCTCTGATGGAAAAAAATGCAAACAACTGCAGCAGACAGTACCTGCGTTCGCAGCACATAAACCTCTTATAAGACAAACGGCAGCAAAAGTGTAAAACCAGGTAAGTGTGATTTTGTGAATCACACAAATAGTGCCGTACACATTCTATGAAAAGACAATTGACATGCCTTATCTTGTCAATCCGCCTTGTCTTAATCAAGTGTTGTCCTTGATTAAGAAATACATAACCCTGTCAAACATTGTTGCCGTCAAGCCAAAACTTTGCCTCTCTATTTTTTTTTTATTTGTCATCTTGTGAAAATTATCTTTGCTGATTACCTTTCACATCTATCTGGAGGTTTACACATTTACAATGATAGGTAGAAAAAAAAGGCAGTAAAGTTTACCAAACTGTGTGAACATGCATAGAAGCAAGATGTTCTTGTTTCCTTAAAAGATGTTAGGTTTCTGTATGATAGCTCTGATACATACAGCATATGCAGTGAAATCCAGTGCTATCTTTTATTGTCCAGAGAATATAGATGAAGTAATGTTGTCTTCCAGATGCAGAGACCAAAAACCACATATCTCTTGACACCCAAACAGCGTGACATTCTGCAATCTCTCTCCAAGCTGCCTATGTTCAGTCTCTAGTAAAGCCAATAGCTATACTGGCTGATGGATGGCACTACTGGGGCAGGCTTTAGATAAGATATGCACAGCGGCTTTAGAATAAAGGTTTTGCGACAAACATATCCCACTACCACCTTTCGTGCGCTGATGTCAGCTGCAACATCACTAATTTCATCCAACTGCATTCAGAAACATTGCTATGGACAGTTTCAAAATGATTCAGATATGACATGGCAAGATGCTGTTTGGCAAGAACCATAAAGCATTAAGCTTTCGGCCTACAGGGAGATAATAAAACATGTCAGGATTATAAAAAAACATGACATCCTCAAGAAATATACAAGACATTAAAAGAAACAGTGTTTGGGTTATCTGTACTTACACCAACTTCAACTCATTCACAACACATGCAGACCAGACACGCTCAGATTTACAGTCACCCACCAGCTCCAGAGTTAGTGGCTGGGGTGGACGAAGCAGCAGCCCCACCCTCTGCTGCTGCAGCAGTGGCCTCAGAGGAAGCAGCAGGTGCAGCAGCAAAGGCGTCTGACGAAGGGCAGAAACGCCAACAGATGGCAAGATGACGGAGGTATAGATGAAAGAAGAAAAGGGGAAAAGTCAATAGATCCTTAGAGGTAAAGAAAGTACTGAGAAAACAAAGATAACACAGAGCATTTGCATGAGAAGGTAAATTACGTCCTGTTTTTTCATTGTAAAAATTGGGCAAAAACAGTAAAAAGAAAAAAAAAAAAAAGCAGAGGCACAAAACGTCAGTGACCGACAGGTGAATGAATAAATGGATACACAGACAGGAGGCAGTACACAGAGACTAATCTACTGCACAAAGAGCAGAATAAGCCATCTACCAATGCTGCGGGTGTCATTTATAGCTGTGTCCATCCACATCGGAGAGTTTCACGGCATTGCTTTCCAATGAAATAAAAGAAAAGCATGCCAGCTCATCAAACAAGATGCATGTGACAATGAATTTGGAGGGATGTTTAGAAGCAAGCCAGCTGTAAGTGTGTAAAGTGTTTCTGAAGGAAGATTGCTGCAAGGTAATAATAAAAAGAAACAAAACTGTATTATTTTGTTCAACTTTTTCCACTTACATTTGGGCAACAAATTCATATTTAATAAAAAAATATAAATGTAGAGCCTCTGAATTATAGAAGAAATTAATGAATGACATTTTGATCAATTTAACTAAGACAGATTACTTAAAGAGACATTTAACCTAGCCTAGCTTACAGGCTTCTGAATCAAAATTTTACATTGTTGCTTTAATTCTGCACTGCGATTTTAATTGCATTGAAAACCAGGTATCACACTTTCATTGATCTTCGATTTTCACATGCCGCCAAAACAAATTTCGCATGCAGTGGTGGCACACGACGACAATTTTAAGTATAAGCCTAGCCGTAAAAGATTTTTTTGTCATTCATGCCGAGCATCCACACGGATTGGGAGACAAGAACTGATCATTTCTGAAACCGAGTGCCAGAGTGGATACAATTCAAATAGTGGATACAATTTTCTGTGTGACCATGCGCACCGCATCATTTTTCAACTATAACGATGTAGATCCATCTCATCTCTTCTTGATTCAGTAAAGTTTCTTTCTTCCTTCCTGATTTCTGTCTTTAATTGTGTCTTTTTTCTTCACTCTTTCCTTCCGTCTTTCCTTCTTTTTTTCTTTCTTTCTTTATTTATTACCATTTTCAGAAGCAGTTAAGTAAAATAAGTAAGGTGAAACATAAGAAAGCCCCTCAAACAGTACTTATAGTGAAGGAAAGTGCTTCAGTGTGGACAGTAGTGACGGCTTTGGATGGTTTGTTTATATCGTGCAAATATTTTTTCTCAACCTACAGTGCTGTGAAAAAAGTATTTATCCCCTTAAAGATTTTTTTTTGTTACATTTAAATGTTTCAAATCAAACATAATAATAATAATAATAATAATTACAAGATGCAGTTTTCAAAATATGAGATAATTTATAAAGGAAAATGTTAAATCATATATTCTATGAGAAAACCAATTTTTTGCATTAAATGCCACTGGCTACACCCAAGATTGAATACTGCTACACTTGTAGCATTACGAATTTGTTAAATAGACCCTGTCTGAGAACAAGAAATAAGCTAAAGTATTTAATAAAGCATCTCAACACACCCTGATCAAAGCAAATTGAAGAAAAGACTGAAAACACATCTATCGGTCTGCAAGAAGTTGCAAAGATATTTCAAAGTCTTTGGGACTCCAGCGAACTACAGCCACTATCACAAAAGGCAGAGAGCATTGAACAGAAGTGATCATTTTCAGGGAGGCCAGACTTATCAAAATGACTCCAGGATATTCAGGAGGTCACTCAGGAACCCATAGCAACATTTAATGCACTACAATTAGGATCAGAGCTCAGGATTCCACAATAAGAGACAGAGAGACTCCGGAAAATGATGTCTTAAAACTAAGAGCATTTACTAAAAAAAAAAAAAAAAAAACAGAAGAAAAATTCATCATACTGACTGACAGCTTCCACCCGCTGACAACAGCTGTTTGATGACAACGGGTTTAGCACAAAGCCAGAATAACTTAGATCACTGTTTTCCCCTAATAAATGAAATCATAATTTAAGAACTACAATCAAAGTTTTATCAGATAATTTTTTTTGTTTAATATTAAAATTCATTTGAGTTCTGTAAACATTTAAGTTGAACAAAAAAAAAAAAAGTAAAAGAAAAAAAAACTTAAGAAATCTGAAAGAGGACAAATACTTTCACTGTGCATGCTTAATGTGATTGAGAATGTATCTGTGTTTGTGTGTTTTTGTGCTGTGAGATGGGTTTCGGGGTTGAGCTTCCCAGAGGTATTCCTTTGCAGAGAATGTTCTGGAAGCCCACTGACCTCCCAACAGATCCATATTGGCGGCACCAGGGGAAGTGGCGGCTGCTGTGCTAGTGGGAGGAGCTAGAGAGACGCCAGGTTCTGCCGCTGCAGGAGTGGGCGCTGCTGCTGCAGGGGAGGGGGCGGCCTCTGCGGCGAGTGGGGGTTCAGATAGCAAGGAATCGCCCATTTCTGCCAGTGGGGTAGGTGTGTTTCAAATCCCCCCCACCCCCAAAAAAAGGCAGTAAAAGAAACCCAGAGGGAGCAACCAAAATGACCAGAGGAGTCACCAAAGTGACAGAAGAAAGAAAAAAAAACAAACAGTTAAAGCAAAGTTCCAATTAAATTAAACCATTTCATATAATTTAGATTCAATACATAAGTAAAAAATAAATTGCCAAATAATAAAAGTAGCCCCCATTTTAAACCAAAAACAGACAATGGAGTATGTGGAGGGAGAAGAGAGAAGAGGCAAAGAGAAACAAAGAGAGTACTCAGACTAAAGAGAACAGGAGACAAACAGGGAGGTAACCATGTGACATTAGCACTAAACTAAAGTCTAGTTTGATATTAATTTTAAACTCAATCACTATTATTGAGTCAATGTCACTTTGACTCTATATTAGTGCTTGCAAGGAATAAAAGTTGGTAACATCAAAATAGTCTACTACTACACTATCCTTGATAATATATTGGAGGTTAAACACAGAGGGACGTGACACTCACCTGATCCAAGCAGGTCTATGGAGCACATCATAGGAGAAAACATACATTTTATTAGACTGAAGTTATTGTGAAAGGTTCCTAATTTAGATTCCAAAATTATTTCTTGAAGCTTTCATACATTTCGTTATCGGCAACTGCTGAGACGCTGACCATTTTGAAGTTTTACCGAAACACACAGATTACTTGTTTCAAACAGTAGCACATTCAGCCCAGTTGTACAGGTCGATGTGAGCAGATGGAGCTTCTTACCTCCCCAAGATGTCGGTGCAGCTGATGCCGCTGTGGGACCAGTGGAGGACAGAGGATCCAAGTCCAACAAAGAACTAAAGAACAGCACAAACATCAGGATCATTGGTATATATTTGATCTTATTTTTATTCTTTATTAAGACAACATTATGTGACCTTCATTTAAACCTGGAATAAACCAAGAAATAGAAATGTCACGTACAGTAATGAGAGGGATTTTAGGAAAACCTGTAAGTAGATAAGAGGAATCCTCATGAAACATTTCGTTTCGCTGTTCACGTGTCAACAATCACACCTGCCTGCTGCCGTCCCTGAGTAAGCTCTGCATTTTCAGTCACCCACATTCTTTCTTTGAATTCCCTTCAAGTGAACGTCCTGGCATTAGATGAACTTCCTAAGTGCTCTCCAGCTGTCTTCTCAGCGACTGAATGAGTTCTTAATCATTTATCAAATGATCAAGAACTTCACCGTGAAGTTCTTGATCATTTGAAGTTCTTGATCATTTGATAAATGATTGATTTAAGTTTGGCCTTGTTATCAGCAATATTCCTCCCGTGAAGAATTTTTAATGCAAAGTGATGATGGTAACCAGGGCTGACAAAGGACAACATGATTTCAGGCACCACATCTTCTAGAACAACCGTTCTGTTCTTCTAATATCAATCAGATTGAGAATGATATCAGCTGCCCTTTTCCTGGATCATCCATAAAATCATTAAACTATGATTTTGTTCATTACCTTTTTAATAACTGCAGTAAGCCGTCTAGGATGTCTGTCCTAATCATAATTAGGAACAACATCAGCTGATGTCAAATAAAATTGAACTACAGGAGAGCAAATGAGAACGAATAGCAGTGAACTTACTCTTCAGCTGGCTCAGGAGCAGCGGCGGCAGCGGCTCCGTCCCCAGGAGGCGGCTGCAGCGTAGGAACGGCATTTGAAGATTTGGCTGGAGTCGATGTTGGAGACACGTTGTTTGTTGGAGACCCCTGAATAATATGTAGGGAAAGAAAAACCTTCAGGTTGGTGCGTCTGATTGAAAGAGCAAAACAAAAAATATGAAGGATTGATTTCAATGAATTTCTCACCTTTGTTGGAGACCTGAAAGTGAGAAAGAAAGAGCAATTGTGAGAAGTTTGTTTAAACGAAAAAGTTCTACTTGAAACAGAGAAAGGGACAGAGGTTTTTTTTCTCTCAGGAAATCAATAATAATACCCAAAATGTGATCCTATAAAGAGTTTATTTCCAAAGTGAAAAGCTGTGTCTTGAATGCACCTTTAACAACAAACATGGTCAAAGTGTTATTTATTTTTCCCTTTTAGCTAAATTCACTTTGGAAAAACATGCTCTTCACACATCGATTCACATTTCATATGGAAGTACAGGTGGCTTACAACTTATACAACTTATTTAAACATGTGTCTTCCTCAAGACACATGTCTTATTTAAACATATATATAGTTTATATATATAACATATAATTTATATATATATATATATATATATACATATAACATATATATGTTATATATAGTATATATAATATAGTCACAGTACCAGGACACACATTTCCACATGTGAAGTAAGTTGTGGGAATTTAACTATTAAAATGAAAAACTTAAAAGTGAAACAAAAAAATCTATCTAATGTCAGAGAATTTTCTAGAAAGCTTTTCAAACACTAAAAACAAACAAAAGAAGACTTGATAGAACACAGCTCATGCTTTTTCTATAAATTACTGATTTTTGTCTCTGTTAATACTTGGGGTTTCCTGGCTAAAGAAGTTAAAAAAAAAAGCTTATGTTGCAGCAGAGACTAATAAGACGTTGTACAGCAACATAATTCACATGTGAACATATACCTCTTTGGTGGGTTGAAAACTGTTAAGCTTCAGACAAAACAACATGTGCTCACCCTTCACTGTTGTTCCCAAATCAACACAAAAGAGAACAAAAAAGAACAGAAGTTAAAGGAAGCAAAAGAAATTGTCCTTTTATTACACTTGTGTCATTTCTAGCTTCTTCCATCTTCAATCAACTAACATTCCCAATCACTGGTCTAACTGCTAAATTATATCCAAATCTCACTATTCCTTCTGGGTTTTCAATGTTTATCTGCTTTAGTCAGTATTTGAAAAAAGGAAGTCCAGTTATGGCAAAGAAACAAAAAGTAGGGGGAAGTTTCAAAGACATGAACCCCAATATCTTTGGTTTTTGCGCTTGATAAGTTCTTCCTTACCCTTTCTTTCCACCTTTGACGTCCTCCAGACCGTTCATGTGTGTTTCCAGAGACTCCAGGATACTGCTGGGAGCCTGACAAAAGAATTCAAAACTGGAGTTACTGATGGGTGCCCCTTTATAACCTAACTACTGCAGAGCATCCACTAGTGTATGAAACACAAAGAAAGCGGCAGCGTTCCTGCAGAGTCTCACTGCAATACATGCATTTATATGAACATGTTAAACATTTGTGAAGTCAAATCAAATTAGGATCAACATGCTGACACTTCATCCTGTAGTTAAACAGGCACTCAGCCAGGGCACCCTTTTGTTTCTGTGGTTACCGGGTCCTCAAGGGGTGTAAAGGGGCAGTCTTCGTCATCTGAATCAGCTAGATCCACCACCACCCCTGGGTGGAGACACTGGGTGGGGAGATACTGGGTGAGGCACAGGCGTCTGGTTGTGTTTGTGTGAGGGTGTAAATCAGGAATGAGGGCATTCATGTGCATAAGGTTCTTGATCGTCATCCTTCCAAGCAGTAAAGCAATAAATTACCCAAAAATTACCCAAAAAGCATGACTTATAAAAAATAACTCACATAGTTGATGTCAGGAATATCATTTTTGTCCACTCCGACTGTCTGTGAAAGCAAAGACATAATAAGATCCAAAAACCCAAATTAATGTCAGTATGAAAGTGATGATGTAGAGGATAGTTTGAACTCACCTCAGCCAACTTCATGAACTCCCCAATTTTCGTCACCCTGGTCAGGAACCTCTTATAAATCTCCAAGGCCTCCTTACAATCACTTTTTTTCATCTTGAAGAACTTTTCTGGAACCAAAGGCGAGCGTCACAAATTCATTTAGAAATGTTCTTACTGAACAATGTCTTCATTATTCATTCAATACTGACCTAACAGGTTGATGATTCCATCGTTATAGGATGCAAACAGCTTCACCAGATCTTTGAAGAGAAGCATGAAGGCAGCATTGATGATCCCATTGTTCAGCTCCTTCGGATGAACCTGAAACGAGGCAAGTCCAGATCAATAAAATGAAAGCTCTGTAGAACTTACAGCAGGTTTGACTATCAAAATATAAATACACACGTCAAACTCCAAGAGTGTGTCGATCTGAGTCTGCAGAACAGGCATGCCTTTCAGCAGCTTCTCGGTGGTCATGGTTCTCATCACTCCCTCGGCACTGAGAAGATACAGCAAACATTATTCCACATAAAGCAGAGTTGTGCTGGAATCTTTTAATAATAAGCACCACTTCAGTAAATAAAAAACTTTCTGAGTACCACTATACTAAAAGAAATGCCAAACAAGTAATATGTGCAACTTTTTATTTCTTTGTAAAGACACATAACAGAAAAAAACATGTTTTTATTACTTAACTCTCACTTAGAATCTAAATTCCCAAGTTTCAAGCTGAGCAAATAAACAGCAAGTACCCCAAAGTCAGAATCCCAAGTGAGAGAGGTCTATCCCTAGCACCTACCTCAAAATCCAATATGGCTGCCCTATATTGAGCAACAGCCTAGATGATAAAGTAGAACCTCAGTACTAGATGCTAAGCTGTACCACTGTTGTTTTAACTGAAATGGTTACAGAACTGGGGGATGTCATCTGTTGTGGAGATGACATCCCCCAGTTTGAGGTTTTGCTTCAACATACCCTTTCTTCACCCTGGTGAAGTCAAAAGCCATTTGGCGGTAGGCGAAGGCTTTCTCATTCAGGTATCGTGCATACCGCCTGATGAATGTAGACATGTCATAGCCTACACAGATATGCAAATGAGAAAGAACAGAAAAGTTTTTTGTTTTTGAGAAAACATCTTTTTCGATTCTTTGTAAAAAAAAAAAAATTGACCGTCTTTAACTTTTCTGCTAAACAAATACACATTCCTTATCCCAAAAGAATCCATCTTAAATAGGACTTAGCTCAAAACCATAAAATTCTATTTCTTAGTTTAAAAAAATATAAACTTAAAAATCATAAGGCTTAGAAAATAATGAAAAAAATTAACCATTTTGATTAAAAGGACGTAAGATTTTATAATGACATAAATATGTTTTCAATTGGACTTTTTTTATGTGATCAGATTGATGATTTGCATACATCCTAAAAAAAAAAATCTGTCCATCTGAACAACAGAAACAACTAGCTCTCTTGTTGACACCAAGGTTTTTAATGTGATATTTAATATAGCATCCCTATCTTGAGCTTCCTGTTAGCACTGAATGAAGTTAAGGTATAACTACCGGTTAAGATATCTTACCATCCTTATGCAACTGAAAGACGTAATTTTTCTGGAGATGCATGCATGCATATTTTTGTGTCAATGGTTTGCAAAACAAATAAGCTGTGAAGATGCGGATTTCTGTGTTAGTAGCCCCCGTGTCTGTCTGTCTTGCTTTTCATCGTTCCCCTTTTTCCTCTTCTTCTTCTTGAAATTTATTGGCGTTTGGCAAGAAAGGTTAGGTGAGCATTACCGCCACCAACAGGTAAGGAGTGTGTCTCGTTCCCCTGATTAACTCCTCTGGTGTTTATAGTCACCCGTGTCTGTGTTCCCGTCAGATCTGGTTTGAGCTCTTTGCCTTTTGCTCACCTGTGCTGTCTGGACATTTGTACTCACTTGAGATATTCATTAAATCATCAAACTCAGTTGCGGCCTCGCCTCTCTGCCTTTAGTTCCACACCACAACGACCACAAATCATGACAAAGGGCACATTTTATTATTTTGTTATTATAACAAATCAGAGGTTGCTCTCTCAATCTGCATGATTTCCAACCATTTATGTGATTTCACAATGGAAAAAAGAATGTGTTGGCTGCCTCCCTTCTTCTGTGTCATGTGACCTGTGCTCAGGAAGCAATCTGTGTGGGTGAGAGTTGATATACTAATTACTGTATTTTGCAACACTTAGAGTAAATACTAAGTTACTATTAAATGTGTTTATAAATCAAATTACATGGAAAGCAAACAGGCCTTGCCCTCCAATAAAATGATTCACATGAAAACATTGTCAACAGGGAAAGATGTGAGCTGAATTCCTGAAGAATAGTAGCTGCGTGTGTGGAGACAGATCTTCTTAAAGAAAAAACAAAAACAAACCAAAAAAAAAAAAAACAGCTATATGCATTTTGATGCATTACCAAAAAATTGAAGTAACTTTTTAAACCTGCTTGTCCTCTTCTTGTAGTACAATATTGAGGACTGTTTTGGCAGAAACTCCAATTAGGACAAACTTTTGAAGGATTTGGCCCTGAGCCTTGATATCAGCAAGCACTTTGTCTTAAATGACCCAAATTGGCATTGTCGAGAAAATGTCTTGGACATCCCAAATGAATAATAATCTCAGTTACACGCTTCTATTTAAATGTTCCAGCCTTATTTCAGATGCCCTCTTTCCGCTAACCCGAACAATAATATTCATAAGGGAAAACTGAAAAAATACTCAGCATTTTTTAGAATACGGTTTATGTATGCTTTGTGGTTTTGAAGCTTATTGGTCTTACCATGAGAGCCAGTTTTGTCAATGAAATTACTGAGGTTGAACAAGGAGGTCCTGGAAGCCAAATACTGAATGAACCTCTGAAAAAGACATAGACAGCAAAATACATGTCATATTACAATCGAGCATCCATACATTCATTTCTTAAATGTTCACAAAACTTTACCTTTGCAATACTTTTATATATATATATCTCAAAAACTTTTTGTGGCATGAGATTCTGAACTATTAAAATGTCACAATATTTCTTGTGAAATTTGTATCATAAAGGTCTATTTTATTATTGTCACAGTTTGATTTCTCCTGTTGTTCTAAGTCTCAAATGTGAAAGTAGTGTAGGCCTGGAAGCTTTAAGCACGACACCATGTTGTATCTACGTTGGAGACTCTTATTTTGAAGTAAAAAAGGAAACAGTTAATTTGTTTATCTGGAAGTAGTTTTGCAAGCTCCACTTCATACCTTGCACATGTACATAGCTAAATAACTTCTATTTTACTGTAATTCCTGCACTTTATATTTTATATTCATATTTATATTCATATTTTATTCTGTATTTTATTTTATTCTGGAGTAACCTCATAACATTGGAACCTCAAAACATTGTCCTGAGCCGTATGCAACGAAATTTCGTTCTGTATACACTCTGTGCATGCAAAATGACAATAAAGTCAGTCTAAGTCTAAGTCTAAGCTAAAAGAAATGGTGACGTGGAATACAGATTTGTAAGCATTTTGAAGATAATGCCAACTGATGAGTTATTAACCTCTACAGTTGCTAAAGTTAGCATCTGCTTCAAAGCTTCCTATTGGTGCTAAAACAGTCTGGCCTGCTATTCATTATCTGATAGTCTTTAGCTTAATCAAACTACAATTTGAAATCTATGGAGCCATGTCGGATAAGATCCGTTGTTTTCACAAAATATTGCTAACACCTTCTGCTGTTTATGTTCTGTGTCATCTCATCTCATTATCTGGCTGTAATGTTACACCTTCTTATGAGATATAAGTAGCCCACATCCACAGCTCCAGATGTGCTCGATGTGCCCACTGACCTCGTTGCCATGGACGCACATGTGATGAGTGGTGACTAGAGCCTTGAAGACGACCACCCAGCTGGCGTTGGTGGATCGCTCAAACAGCGTGTCAGCCATCTGAGGGATGTTTACATTGGTGGTGTTGGTGGCCGACACTAGGTCTGCAACAGAACCGCAAGGATAAAAAGATGAGGGTTTTTTTTTCTTAAAAGACATAAGTGTTGCAAAGACATAATAAAAAAGACAAATACAAAATTCCCATTTTCTGCCCTTTAGTCTCAGTTTTTTTCATGGCATTAAGCTTGAGAGTACAGGTATATAAACTAAAACAAATGTCTACACAACTTATTCTGTGATTAAAGTGCTTTAGTTAAACTTTAATTAATGTTCTTCACTGCAGAGCCTCTCTGGACACTCAAGAGAGTTTTAAGCCTTGAGGAAGACCTGATGAGCAAAGAGGTAACATGTGGCCAGATTCTCATATGCATACAGAAGCAAAGACAATGACACTGAAGAGGAAAAAAAATAAATGCTGTGTCATGTCCTTTGCCTCTGGTTGTCACATCAGACTCTAGATCAAATAGAGAAGTAGCCAAAGTGAAGGGGCTGGATCACTGAATGAAGGCTTAATTAGATGATTAGATAATTAATGTCGAGGAGCAACATAAAGTGTAGACTTGTAACTGTGGTTAGAATAAACAAGTCATACAGACCAGAATCCAGAAAAAAATGGATGAAAAAGTTGTAATGCGTAAATACCTCTGACATTTATGCATATTAAGTATGAAAAGCTCTCCATGGAAAAATTTGCCACAATAAAAAATGGATAAATAACTTTTTTAGTAATATTTCTATTTAATCACAGTTGTAATAAATAGATGGAATGTATATTTCTTCATTTTATGATGAAGCTAATTTGTTAATAAATACAAAACCTGAAAGCCTCATAGCTTATGTTGGTCAGGTTTTCTTTTTTAATGTACATACAATTATTTCAGAATTAATCAATATTAACTTTCCTGGGCTGCATTTGTCACTATTCATGTACACCACCATGTTAACAGTAACCATGTCTACTTGCTTTGATGTGAAAGGCTCACATCAAATAAATTCCTGATTCTCTTCAAAACTATGATGATATGTAAATGGTTCATCAATTAATTAAAATAAAATGTTAAAAATCTTTAATATCAAAATAGATATACCAATGCTTGAATTATTGTAGACTGGACTTCAGTAAAGTCACCATGAAGTAATTCAATACAAAAATTGAAAAATAGCACATTGACGTCAGTTTTACATGATGTTATTCAATTATATTTGGTTATGTAGCATTGATCATTTCATTTATTTATTAATTTTTTTTACATGAATTTATTTATTTTAGTACATCATTGTACAGGTCTAAGTAATTTTCTGATTATGCATATTACATTCCTGGTACACATTGTGAACTGTTTCTGTTTTCTGTGTCTGCTGACATGGGGGTCAGTGATTAGTAATAATCTGTTTACGTTCAACCCTTAAAACCTGGCCCACCTTCCTCTACAACCTGCTGCCACATATTGACCCCAAACACCTTCAATGCTTTAACTCCTCTTAGCCCATTTCTCACACTTGTTGCCTAGCTATTTGTTTTTTCTTTTCTCTGCCATATAAGTCCTGTTGTCCTTCACTTATAACCTTGGAGTATTCTTATTCTGGCATACCTTTGAGTGCAGGGTGTTCAAGTATTTCAGACCTAATAAGTGAAACAACCTTCCTCTCCTTCCATTAGTGGTGACGTCTGTCAATATCTGCAGATTTGCTCTCTGTCTGAGTATGCGTAGTGTTAACTTGCCTTTTTAGAGATCAATACAAGAAGCAGTACATTAACAATATCTAGCTTATCTAAAATGTATTATTTCAGATAAGCTTCTGCTTTCATTTGTCTGTTTGATTTTTTTTTTCTCTGAATGAAATTGTCTACTATATATAATCTGAAACTTCACCATAACATTTGGCAAAACAAAACTAAAGTATTATTTACAGCACCGCCCTTCAAAAGTAGATAGTAAATTATCAGTGTGTAACATATTGAGAGAACATTGCATGATCCAAATAGTCTTGATTTCATCTCCAATATTCAGACCAGACTTTGCCATAAACAACAAGAAAGTCTGGGTCCTTCCTTCTTTGCATCAACTGTTCAGTTTGCTGGTGGTGTTGTGGTTGGGGAAAAATTTTCTTGCTACATTTTATGTCCCTTAGTTCCAATTCTATTTTTGCTGATCCTGCACTTAAGACTGCAGTGTATTCAAGCTGGCAGCCTCAGTACTTTGCATTATTATACTTTGATTATTTATGAGTGTTTATGCTGTACTCTGCCACCATTCTGTGGTCACTTTTACCATAGAGATACTGCCAAACATCAGACAGACCTCTCTCTTCTGCATTATTTCTCCATTCACCATCTACTTCAGCTTCACTGAGGTCTTGGTTGGCAGCTCAGTGGCTCTCAAGGGGGATTTACCGGAGATGCAGACGAGGTAAACAGATGGCATCGTCGTAAAGCATCAGCAAAAGGGTTCTCCCCACACCCTTTCCTTCAATATACCTGGCTAATGTCTGCTCCCTGGCTGACAAGTAGGATGAGTTCTGCTTCTTTTTTAACTCTAAAAACTTGGACTTTCAAAACTTGGTGCAGTGTGCGCACCTCAGGCTGCATGCTACAGAATCAGTTGCAGGACTTTCAGCTGTCTTGAAAAATAGAGACTGAAGGATTTGCTTTTAAATGAAACTTGTGTACAGATGTCACAGATGACATTACCTGAGATAATTATTTTATGGACTGCAAACCTTTTAATGTCCTTGCTTGTTCTGATCTGTGTTTACATCCCACTACAAGTCTGCACATCAGAAGCTGAAAAACGGCTTATTCAGGTGATAACAGACGTGAGAAACCACCCCTAAACTCTCTCCTCATTGTTCTTGGGGATCTTAATGGCAAAAGCCTCTCTGTGACAGCTGTCCCGACTGTCACAAGCAGACACTGTTGGTAATGGTTTTTTGTTTTCCCTTAATATTACTTTATATATTGAGTAGTTTAGATTTTTATCTTTAAATTTGTTTTCATTAGTCTGACTCTTTAGTTAACTATTTGTTGTGCACCCATTTAGTTAACTTTATGTGTCAGTTCTTTGTATATTTTGTTAAATACAACAAATTAATTATTTTTCTTTTGAGTTACCAGTTTCCTCTGGACCTGTGGCTGAAAATCAGAGATGAGCTCCAGCTGATTGATGTCCATACATGGCTGTCAAACTTCCTCAGTGGGCCGTTCCATTTGTTCACCAGGGGAGGGGGAAATTTGGTCTTTAGTTTAATTTTACCATTTATTTAATGTTTCTTCTTTTGGAAAGTTAGTTAAATTCTGATATTTATTTCATTTATAGATTTAGTAATATTCTGACCAATATTTGTTAGGTTTTTGTGTGTTTAATTACCCCCTAGTGTGTGTTAATGGTCTGATCAGCCACTATTTAAGTTCCCCTCATGTGTTGTTTGTTAGGTCAGTTTGTGCTTGAGTTTGTTCTGTTACCACCTGAGTTGTACTTTGTTATGTTGACCTCAGTTTGGGCCCAATTTATCATTTTTGGATTCTTTTTGTTAATAAATTAAGATTATATTTTGAATTTTCATCAACGTCTCGCTGGCTGGTTCATGCAAAACCCTCACACTCTCCAATGAATTTTCAAACTACAGAGAACATGTTATTTATTCCACTAGACACTCACGCATATTGTAACAACATTACACAGCCTTAAACAATGCATAAAGGGCTGCCATCAGGGATGTTTTGGGACCTTCTAATCGCTGTTTGCTTCATCTCTTTCCAACATTGAGGCACAAACTTCTTACTGTGGTTCAGAATTTACAAGGAGAATGGAGCAGTCAAAGTACATGTTGCAGCAGGCCTTCTTTGACAGCACAGGTCGGAATGCTTGTTAAGCTCAGCCACTGACCTGAACCAAGTTTCTAAAACAGCCACTTCCTTCATGAGAACATGTGAGAACATACATATTTAGTAAATTATTTTGTAGTTCTGTGCTGCATCGAGGAGGCCAGATGTGTGACAACAACATCCGGGTTAAATTTGAAGTAATTTTATTTGTAAAATCATATACATTCATTTAGGTATTCATTTAAAATTTCATGGTTTCTGGGCATCATGAAAATAATAAAACTGTGGTCCATAAAAAACAAAAAATCTTACTCTTAAGTCCACTTCAGATCAGCTATACTGGTATTAGCTATGTTAACTATAGTGTTAGCCCCCTCCACTAATTTGATGGGTAAGGGTGAAAACTAAAATCATAATCTGCACCAGCACATGTTCAGCATGACAATCATTTCAGCATGAAATGGACCAAACAATACAAGAAGAAACGATTAAAATCAAAAGGAATGTGAATATTTGATCTGGCTTTATTTTGATGCTCACTGATCTTCTTCTGATCTTTGGGGAACTAATTAGACTCCAATACCTCTGAACATTTTGACCAGATGGCAATGCTCCTAATCAAGCATGATGTTTCATGTTGGGATGCAGACAGCAGCAATGTGAGATCATTTTTTTTTTTTTTTTTTTTTTTTGCAAGGTTTCTCTACCAACACTGTTGCATTCTTTAGTAATTCCCTTTTTCCACATCTGATCATTCACATCCTTCAGTGTTTAATTTCTGTCTCTATCCTCTAACCAGTTTTGTGGCTTTTTTCTAATATAGACTCCCAGACATGGTCTACATTGGTGAAATGTTATGTAACATTACATTGTTACTGACACGGTAAAAGTCTGGTATCTCTACAAGCACTGTGAATCCAGCATCACACAGCCATTTTATGTGATATGCAACTCCTCCTCACAGTGACGATGAATCTGCTTTCATATCCGCTAACAGGTGAGAAACGTGTTGCCTGATGGGCAATATCACACACACTAATCCATGCTTGCTGTTGTGGTGTCATCACCTGCAGCAAACACACACTGGCACAAAACAGGTGTGTGTGTGTGTACACATGCATAATGAGGATTGGCAGTGCTATATAAAGGCTCTTACGGTAATCCACAGCCCACAGAAGGGTTCTAAGAATGAACTGTGAGGCCTCATGCTGGGAAAGTGTGTGTCTGTGTCTGAGACTGGCTGTGATAATTGTGCGACATGTTACACAACAAATCATTCCAGTTTTAGCCAGAAAGTTCCAGAAAATAAATAACACCTAATGTTGATGATGAGCTGGTCCAAAGTATAAGCAAACTACAGCTGCTTAGCTTCAGGCAGAGCCAAGAGCACCGGGACAGTCAAAGAAATGATGTTTACAAATGTAAATTCTTTAGGTGTGATAATCAGGTATCAGGTTATTTTTGTAGCTATGCAAAACAAAACTTTTCATTCTTGATATTCAAAATTGTCCACCTAAGTTCCACACTAAACTGTGGACAGAAGAGCTAACGACTAAACACTATCTGAAAATGAAATAAAATAACAGACTTCCTCTGAAATTATCTACGTAATATTTTGAAAGAGACAAATATAAATCAATTCAAATTGAAAATGTGTTCAATAATTTCACCTTAAACCCAGTCATCATAAACCTATTAGCTCTGTAAGTCTTCAACAGTATTCTTGCAAGGACTCACTAAAGAATATATAAGCAGTCTGTCATTTATAACCAAATGAACTATTAACATGTACATTTTATGAAGCTAATTTTATCAAATCAACATTTGCTTGTAAAGTTAGTTAATGCAAATAATGGTGTAGCTAATACTCTGCAGCAGTTGTAGAACATAATAAGGTTTTTGTTTCAGATGTGTAATAAGTAAACTTTTGAACATGGATGATATAAAAGGAATATTAGTTGAATCATGGTAACAGTCTCTTCCACACATATTCTGTTAAAGTTTTGTCATCTGTTGGACTAGAGCTGTTAAGTTTAGCCTATAGGACAAGCTAATTTATTTCCATTCCAAATGAAAATGCCAGGATAACAAGCCACTGCAGGTAAGATTTTAACAGCTTGCAGTCTTTAACGGCACCTCACTGAAAAAAAAAAACATTAAAAAAAATTAACTTTTGAGTTACATTAGTAGCTTCACACATGTAAACAATCTCTTCAAATGAGATTATAAATTAAAAAGGATTTCAACAGTTATAACTAGTTTGTGAATCTACATAGGAAATACACATAAGATGTAAGATTCTACATAAAAAACTGATATTGTAACCAATCTGGTATTTAAGAAAAATTTTATTAAAGTTAAATCTTACTGATAAATGCGTCACGTTAAGCATTTTAAAATTTCAATGATTACATATTTATTGTTGCCGCATGGAAACAAGTCATTTTTTTGGTTTCTTCAACAGATTTAAAGGCACGTTTAGCAAACATATAAAACGGCAAATAAAAAGTCAACTGAGTCTAACATGACAGCGGGGAGTTTGAAATAAATGTTTTCACATGAATTTATTTTGTCTTTGGGCCACAACTAATCCCAGGAAAACACTCGGCTCTGGACAAACTTTCAACAAGCTAAATATCATGTTACGTTATTACTTTACATTGATTTCCATTCAGCATTTAAACCGTTAGCAGTCCAACATTAGTCTCCTTCAACAAAGCAAGTGGGCTGAAATTTAATGCATTATGTCATACTGGTCAATTTAGACTATTAAGTGTGCACCACGACTTTGGAAGAAGTCAGATTTGTTGACATTAGTGCTGAATGATGAGTTTATGTTTTTAGTCTGGTTTGTGGAGACATCGTTTCTGGAATTTCTAAGAAATATAAACCCTCCCTTTATAAATCCCCAATACCTTGATGTGACAAAATAGATGATTTGTGTAATTAAATGCAGTGTCTCTCACATCTTAATATAGCTTTATAATGAAGTCATTGTTTAAAACATTGCAAAGAGATTTGATTTTCTTTCCACAAAACCCTATAGCTCTTCTGCTCCCTTGATATCTTTAAACCACAGATCTGAATGTACCTGCCCAATGTGAAACTTCTTAATCACTGTACAATACTACTTTGATTATTATATTTTTGTGATGTTTAAATCACTTGTTTTTGTTCTGAATATTCTGTCATACTTACATTAAAGCAGATTTGCATGTGTGTGTGTGTGTGTTTGGATCAAAGCCCAATACCATCTGTGAGAGAGTTCTGCCTTTCTCATCATCATGACACACCCTGAAACTCTCAATCAGTTGCCATGGTAGCCACAGTCTCTAGCATGTCCACTCCAAGGGCTGAAGAGCATATCAGAAAGCAATAACGCTATTTGACTTCATTCTGCACTGGAAATAGAGTACAATGAATGAGAATCAGCTAAAGTGGTTTGAGTCTGTATGAGTTATGTCAAGGCAGTTTTCTGCTTCTTTGAAGCTCCCTTTGTTCCCACGGGACCCTTTTTTTTCTGTTCTGTGTTACCCTGGTCAAAAATTGCAATGAAGAGCACAGTGATCTACATTCGAGATTGCTCAGCTGCACTAAAGTAGATTTAAAATAAACTGAATGCTTGAAAATACAACAAAAAACATAACATTTGTGCTTGGGATGGAGTTAAATCAGACATCGTATGCAAGAGATGGAGAGTAAAACAGATGTGTAACACAGACAGTTCAGTAAACTGCTAAAATGACAAAGTCTGCACTGGAGAACAGATATAGAAAGAGAAGAAAATGTAAGAGCACACACAGTGACAGAACAAGGAAGGAGGAAGCGCTGGTCTCTGGTGCCTTCTAGATTTTTGCCTCGCCACCTTTGGCTCTGTAAATAATGCAGAGCAGTCATTGGCTCATTATTAAATTATTCAGCAGGAGAGCGGCTCAGAGGATATAAGGCCCCAGAATGAGGCGAAAAACCAGGGGCTGTCTGGCGTTGACAAGGTACCGAGAAAAACGTAGAGGGACACGAAGACAAGAAGATCATAAGTCATCTGTTTCGAGTGCCACACCACGGCTTTAGTTTGAGTCACGATGGTGGTTAATGATGACTTGTCTAAAGATGGTCCCTGTTCTCAAACCTATATGTGTCAATAAAACCGTGACTGTGATTTTTTGTTTTTTATTAATTATCAGCTATATTTCTATGTTGACCAAACTAACGGAGAAACTAACAGGTGAATTGTTTGGACAGCCTCTAACCAGCAGAGGCTGATTGCTGGTATTGTGGCGGACCAAGTTTTTAATTGTCGGTTTCTAAACAGCTAAAATCCGAGTTTCCTCTGTTGTGTGGCACATCGAATCATACAACATTCCCCTGCCCTAGTCAGCTGACTAAATGATGCTACTACACTTTCCCCAGACAAATATACATTTGGCTATTTGGAAACAGGCTGAGAAAGCCATAATGTAGAAACAAAAGGAGCACCACCAATAACTTTGATTGAGATAAACTAAAGTTGACAAGCTAGAAGCAGTATGCCGACTGAAGGTTTGGCCAGCTGATATAGCTCGATCAACATAGTATAAAAGAAAAAGAAAAAAATGTATTCATTAGAAAAGCTTTATTGAAAGATTTTGTTTCTTGATAGGTTCTGTTTCCATAATCTAAAAATTTTAAAGTTGTAGTTAAAAAAATTATAGATGGGGCAGATGGAGGTTTTCCTCCAACCCCATCCTCAAAACGCAATATGCCTCACTTAGTATGCTAGCTACAGTAGAAAAAAAAAGTGTATCTGCTCCTCAGATAGCTTTTAGTTCGTGTGATTATTCACTTACACAGAAATATAAATATGTATTTAAAGAACATATTGCAATAGTATTTGAAAGAACACAACATGTAGAAAAGCATTGATATTTGCTGGTATTGCCAACAAACATTAGCCTGGTCACTATTGATAAGAAAAACCCTCTGGGTTTTTATCTTAGATCTGGGACATGGTTAAACTGGGTCAAGTGTCATTCCCAGATCCAAGTTCTAACTTCAGAGGTAAATGGAGCACAGCATGAGCGTCTACCAACACTTGCTCCTGCTTCACTGTTGTCTGCTTCAGTTTATACTGGGACTCTTGAAATTTGTTCCACTTCTATTTCTTTTATTTTAACAATATGGATAATTGTTACTTTTCCTTTTTTAAAAAAAATAAAAAATAAACCTGTTAATTCATGGAACATAAAAAACAAAAATCTTGATTTCTTCTCTAAGTATTATGACACTGCGTTCTACAAGTCTGTTTTAAAAGTGTGAATTGCTTTGAATTATTGCACCCAAAAAAGAATGAATTTCATTGAACTTGTCAGTCTATCTTAAAATAGAACCTGCTCCCACCACATTAGATCTTGGATGACCATCATTCTCACTTCAGACAGGCACAAAGGGTCACCAAGGGGGTCATTACCATGGCTACATCATTTTCTTATGGCACCACACCCAATTAAGATGAAGGAACCAGAAAATAACTGTTCATAATGGCGGTGATGGCATGTGGTCTGGGACTGTGTGAAAGGCGGCGTGGAGCCTATTGGCTGAAAGGAAATGTGAGAAATAGAAAAGGGGGCTTGAGAAAAGAAAAAAAAAGGACTGCACTTACATTCCAGGTGCTTCTTCTTGGGCGCCATCACTTCGTGAGTGGTGGCTTTGCAGACAGCCCGGGCCATATCCGATCCCGTTAGCTGGTACTGCGCAGCGGCAATGCGATCCGTGAGCGTCTGCCCCGACATTTTCCCTCTCCGCTCAATCAACCACCGCAGAAACTAATTTCTCCCCGAGGGATGGCGTGGAGTAAAAAGAAATGTGAGCAATATAACCAATCTTCACCAGTTTTCCACTTCTGTTCTCCGAGGTGGGATCCAGTGCTTTCCAGGCCTTTGACCTTCTGTGTGGGCGGAAGAAAAACACACACACACACACACACAAATAAAACAGCAGATGAACTATATCTTTGCGCTAAAAATCAGTAGGTCGCGTCGATAAAAACGTGCGCTATGACATTAGACTCACACAAGGTTGTGTATTCCCCACAGCTCGTCCCCCCGTTTTGAGGTTCGACCGCTCAGTTCAGCACCTTGGACAGCTAAAGCCACTCGGTTATGTAACACTCAGCGGGGACTGAAAGCTCGTTTCTCAGCCTGCAGTAGTTATTTAAAAAAAAACAAAAAAAAAAACAGAGCTGCAGAAAGATGCCGTGTAAGCGAGGCCTCCCGGATCGTGCAAAAACACATCCGAGTTTGTAAAAATGCAAAACGCAAATCAGCACCCCATGAGTCGCAGCTCCTCCCGCATCGGTGCATCAGGATAAAAACGCTTTCATATTAGACGGGGAAGCCCGCACTGCCCGTCGATCTGCTCAAAAGCCTCCGCCTCCGGTGCTCCTTACACGGATAGAAAATATGCGCACAGCTCCCGGTGGTGTCGCTAACGCTGCGCAGCGCAAGATGCCACGAACAGGAAAAACGCGAAGAGGAATTTCCTATATTCCCCTCCCCTCCCTTGTCTCGTTTGTTTATTTAATCGGCCAGTCTACCTCTCCATCAAGTCGCTCCTCCCTCAGCGAGATCCTTGATGCGGTTTTGGGGCAGACGTCGCATCCCGTAGATATTGCATAGATATTTTAAATGGATTTACGCATCAGCTCTGCTTTAAAACCGTGATACGTTTTGCATCACGCAAGTTCTTCACATGAATGAAGTACAAATCTTGCTACAAAAATTCAAATGAATGAATATCCCAGTAAAAGTTTTGTAAAGCCTCTTTAAAAATGGCGACATTTTAGTGAAGCTTCTATGTTATTAATTATAGCATAGTGTGAATATATTTTATCTATTATGGTTAGACGTGTTAGGTTTGTCAATTTCTTTTGGCAAGAATTCTTTTCTTTTCTTTATTTTATTTTATTTTATTGAGAACAAGATTAGAATCAAAGTTGAATAACATAAATAGTAACGTTTGTTTGTTCTATGTATGAATCTTTGTCTGAAGTAAACAGAAGTAAACTAATTGGAATTAAACAAAAACAGTTAATTCATTGGAAATTGGTATTAAAAACAGCTTGTAAAAAACTGTTTAACGGTTTGTCTGTCTATCTGTTTGTCTATCTATCTATTCCGCTTTCCCCTGACAAATATGGCAGCCTTGTAAGCGGAAGCGCTGAAGGCGGGATTTCCGGAGAAGAACCGTGAACTGCGGCCACGTTGTCACGCAGAGAAGGCGGAACCAGAGGAACCAGGAAGTTCTCCATTGACTACTAACACGGTTGTAATGCAGCTCTGAAGACCACAGACAGTGAGTAAGTGAATAAATAACAACTTACTGCGGATCCCGTCTGGGAACTGTATTTTTTTAACTTACGTTAAGAGTTTATCTAAAAACATTACGTTAGTTTACTAGCGAGAAGCTCCTAGTGTAGCATCTGGGTGTGTGTATACTTTGCCCTGCCATATAGCTTGAGGGGAGAAGTCACTGTGCTGCTTTCAGGGGCTGTTTTAAGTCATTTTAAGTCATTTCTTTTCCTCTCAGTATGCTACGTTCCCATTTCAAATCTTTACTTGCAATATTTAATTTGTTAGATTCCATTTTCATCTCAAATACAGCTGATTGAATTAAACCCAGCAGAAAACACTAGTGTTTTTTTTAAATTGTGAATTCATATTTTAATCATTATTCGCTTTAAAAATAGTTTACGTTCTGTAAGTGGTCAGATAATTTGGTTTTAGTTTCATTAGACACATCCAAATTAAATAGTTTTCTCTGTAAGTTACTAAACTAACATCTTTAATCTGTTTGTTTGCAGCTTTTAAGAGATGGCCCATTTTGAAGAAGTCAGCAAGCAGTCTGATCTGCACCCTAAACCAGCAGGGTTGGTTTTGCAGTATGGCACCGCTGGCTTTAGAACCAGTGCCAATAAGTTGGACCACATTATGTTCAGGATGGGTTTGCTGGCCACTCTCCGCTCCAAGAAGACCAAAGCCACCATTGGAGTCATGGTGACGGCGTCGCACAACCCAGAGGTCAGCCGTTGAATCAGAAATGCTGACACAAGAGTTCCTAATGTTCTTCTTTACACTACCTTTACAGTTGCATTGTGTTTGTAGGAGGACAATGGTGTGAAGCTTATTGACCCGATGGGAGAGATGTTGACGTCGTCATGGGAAGACTATGCCACCCAGCTGGCCAACACAAAGCAGGACGAGTTACTCACGACTCTGAAGGATATCATAAAGAAGGAGGCCATCGATATGAGCCGCGAAGCCAACGTATTTGTGGGAAAAGATACCAGGTATGATCAAATGAATCATACCCGGATGATTCATTTCCAGGTATGAATCATCCATTCATAGATGGAAAAAAATGTAATCAATCCAGCACATGCATGTCTATGTGAATGTTTTCTCTGACTGTAGGAGCAGCAGTGCTAGCCTTTCCCAGGCAGTGCTGGATGGAGTCAAAGCCCTTGGTGGTCACAGCAAAGGTATTGGTCAGATATCTGTTTCTGCAGTTTTCACATCTTCTTTCTGTTTATTTGCCTTCTCACGCTGTCTGTCTGTCCTGTCAGACTACGGTTTGGTGACCACCCCGCAGCTGCATTACATGGTTTGCTGTCAGAACACGCAGGGGAAATACGGAGAGGCAACAGTGGAGGGATACTACCGCAAACTCAGCCAAGCTTTCTCTCAACTCGCCAAGAATGTAAGGATTTTAGGCGTGTTCTGGGTGTGTTTCCTACCTCCAATGTTGTTTGTAAAACATTTTTATTTTCATTTTCTGCCAGGCGTCTAATCGTACGGATGACCAGAAGCACCTTAGTGTTGATGGCGCTAATGGCATTGGAGCCATAAAGGTACGAGAGATGGAGAGTCACTTGAAAAAACACATGCAGCTTTCCGTCTTTAATGATGGCAGCAGAGGAAAGCTGAACCACAAATGCGGAGCCGACTTTGTCAAAGTGCAGCAGGAACTTCCAACAGGTACAGCCTCAGGATACACACCTTCGAGCAACAGTTAATCTGCACCTTTTCATTGCTCTCTGCACACATATTAAACCTCTTGAACATTTGCACATTTTATCATCAGCAACCATTAACTTAAATGTATTTTTTTCCAGATTATAGACCTACAAGGATAAACACATATTTTTGTAGTGAAATGTAAAGCATTAAGGATTCTCAAAAATTTTTAAGATAAAAGTGTAGGCATCCCTCTTTACTTTGATGCCACTAAATAAAATCTTATGCAACCAGTTCAAATTGTGATGAACTTTATTATCCCCAAAGATCAATCTGTTTGTAGCCAACAGATTAGTCAATGTAAAAGAAAAAAAATAGAAATATAATTGACACCAGTACAAACATAGGCTTCCACCGTTTTTATTGGAAGCCATTGTTTGATTTCACAAACCACTTCATTAGTAAGCAGAGTGTAGATTAGTTTCTATAAATATTGTAATCAATAGTTGGGCACTACATAAATCTGGCTCTTATGAAAGAGTGCCAGAAAGAAAAGTGTTATTGAAACAACTGGACATGAAGTTCTGTTAATATTGGGATTAAAACAAAGATGTGAAAGACAATCCTCTGGTCAGGTGGGACCAAAAATGTACTTGTAGGCCTTCATGTGTTGAAACAAACTGACATTTCACATCGTCCTTAGCAACTTGTTATATTAAACCAAATTATATTGTAGTTGCGAATCCAAAATTTTAGAGACACTCCACATACTTGCACTTCAGCTACTTTGTGTGGGTCAGTCATGTACAATTACAAAAACGCATAAAGGCTTATTTTTGTGAGGCACGGGTAATTGCAACACAACAAATGCCACATCTCATATAACTGATTTCCTTGTTTTTTTGTTTTATTTCCTTGTTTTTTTGTTTTTTAGGCATCAAGATCAACCCTGGAGATCGCTGCTGTTCCTTCGATGGCGATGCTGACCGTATAGTTTATTATTACACCGACTCTCAGGGCGACTTCCACCTCCTTGATGGAGACAAGATAGCTACTCTCATCAGCACCTTTCTGAAAGAGCTCCTTAATGAGGTATGTTCTCAAAATTGTTTGTGTGAAAAAATTTTTTAAAAAACCACAAGAAATTCAAATTCTTTCTAAATACCTCTTTGCACACACAGGCTGGTCTTGACCTGAAGATAGCAGTGGTGCAAACTGCTTATGCAAATGGCAGCTCAACTCACTACCTGGAGAAAACCATGAAGGTGACAAAATGACATTATTCACAAAGTATTCAGAGAATTCACAAAGAAAATGTTACTAGATTTTTTAATATCATTTAGGTAATCGTAAAGTGTACTAAGACTGGAGTGAAGCATCTACACCACGCTGCTCAAGAATTTGATATTGGTGTCTACTTTGAGGCAAACGGTCATGGGACAGTAAGTAGTCAAAGGTTAAACTGTTTTTTTCTCATGGCTCTGCAGTTACAGTCTTGTTAGAAAGAATTTGTCCTTTATGAATTAATTTTATGTTGTCAGGATTTTATTTTTTTAAGTAGTTGGTATCTTGTGTATAAAACAAATGCCCTGGTCAAGATTGGCAAGACAGCTGCTATCGCGTTGGTTTTGGATGAATGCTTTTTTAAAATTTATTTTTAATTACACCCTGACACTTTTGAATGAAAATATCATTTACCTTTTTTAAAAAACCTATTAGTACTCTTATTATTATTCATATTATTTTAACAATATATATATAGAGAGAGAGAGATTTATTTTTCCTGTATTATTTCTCTTTTTCTTTTCATCAACTTATTTTATTATTGTTTTTGTGCAGCACTTTGCAGCAGTTTTAAACCTGTTCTTAAAGTGCTATATAAATACATTTGACATACCTTTTCTCACAGAACTTTAAAATGTATTTTCTTTGGTGTTTGGACCTGAAATGTGTTTCTATTGTGATCAGGTGTTGTTCAGTGATGGAGCTGAAGAGAAAATCCAGCAACTCGCCAACGACGCCAACATTAACGATGAGAGGAAGAAAGCTGCTTTCCTGCTGCAGAATACCATCAACATCATCAACCAGGTACACCTACACCACTATACTGAATTGTGATCAAAAAGTATAGCAAAGACAGAGGATGTCATTTGTAATGCGAGTGTTTTCTTTAGACTGTTGGAGATGCCATTTCTGACATGCTGCTGATTGAAGCCATACTGGCCATTAAAGGGATGACTGTTCAGCAGTGGGACGCCATCTACAGTGACCTGCCGAACAGGCAGCTTAAAGTTAAGGTACGCAAACAGAGCATCATATACTGTCATTATACAGTGCCTTAATTATGCTCCTCAATCATTTTCACAGTTTGACTCACAAGTATGGCAGCCTGTAATGTATTTCATGTGGGTTTATCGTGGTAGATCAGCGTAAAGTAGCACATAAATCTTTTATACATCTTAAAAGAAGTTTTATTATTAAATATAACCTGCGTAAAAACAAAAAAAGTAATTTTTCAACATGATGTAGGCTGACTCATATGTCTGAAAATGGCTGCAAAGCTATTTCTAATGATTTTGGATTACTATAAATCACAGTAAGAGTCTTTATCCACAAATGGAGAAAACATGGAACAGACCTACAAAAGCTTTACTCCAGAAGGTCGCAGAAGAGTGTGATGGTGCCAACCTGGATGGAACCATGAGTTCTGCTCTCTGCCAGAAAGTACTGAAGCAAAATGTTTGTTAATAAGATTGCGACCTTCCACTTATGCTCACAGCTTTGATAAGAAAACTAAATGTATCTTTTGGATTGGCCTTGTCAAAGTCCAGACTTACATTCAGTTGATACCAACCTTGAAAAGGCAGTCCATCCTCAGGTTACCTTTATCTGATATTAAGATATACGTTTGATACATTTGTGACAAAGAAAAACAAAGACACATGGAAGAAGGCAAATATTTTTTCAACAAAATCAGAGTTTTGGTGTCTTGCTCTTCTTTTCTTTGATGATTTCATATGAGCAGATTAAACAAAGTTCTGCAGGTAAACTGGTTTGATCTGTGATCTGTTTAGGTCATACTCTGAATACCAAATACTCAATAGAGCATTGTTGATCACTTTCTCTCACTTATAACTTTCCGTCGTTATAAGTTTTACTCTTTTTTTTTAATTTATTTTCTGTAAGGTCTCCGACCGCAGAGTGATAGACACCACCGATGCAGAGAGGCGGGCCGTGACCCCAGCAGGGCTGCAGGAGGCCATCGACGACTTGGTGAAGAAGTATCAAAAGGCCCGCTCCTTTGTGAGGCCCTCTGGCACAGAGGATGTTGTCAGAGTTTATGCAGAGGCAGACACCCAGGTTAGAAACGCCCTCTAATGTATGTTTTTTTTTTTTCTTCGTGTCATTGCGGAGAACTGGAGCATTCTGAATAATCTGGGGATGTTTTTCTGCTTTAGGAGAGCGCGGATGCTCTGGCTCATGAAGTCAGCCTTGCAGTGTATGGCCTGGCAGGGGGAGTCGGCGATGAACCCAAACCTTTGCATTAGAGGCAAACTCACACACTGTCGCCAAATTAACATTTTGAAGGAAATCCCGGTTGATTATCATTTTCTAAATCAGTTAAATATATCTCTTTCCCAGGGTGGTGCTATTATGTCGAACTGTTTAACTGCACTTTCTACTCTTTCTTCATAACTGTTAAAAAAAATATGCACTGCATGGAAAGTATCATGTACTGAGGTAGATTTCTGTGTGATAGCAAGGTTGCACTACATTGTATATATGAACAGCATGGTTAACCAATCATTTGTTTCAACTTATTTCTAAGGCTTAAACATGTTTGAATCAGGTGTCAAAACAAATAGAAAGTTTACATGTTACTTGAAATTCCACAATTTTCCATAATAAATTAGAAATAATAAGGAAATGCTTTTGCTTGCTGTTTATTTTGTTATCTTCAAAAACAGGTCAAGGAATCATTAGAAGACTAAATAAGCAGAGAAGTGAGGCATAGTTCTAAGCAGACATTAAAGCACCTTGAGTCAGTATGTTATTAAAAAGGTCAGATTTCATACAAAAGTATGGTTTCCTCCTTGTGAAGGAGAGCAGAGATTTCCAGGATTTTCAAAGTGTAATAAAAGCGTGGGGAACATAATTTTGCAGCTTATGATCAGAACACATCACACATCAAGACGTTTATTCTTCATCTGTGTCCTCTGCAGCTCCAGAAATAGAGATGGTGCACTGCTGTGTGTCGCTCACATAGGCGTCCTCGTCTGTTTTAACTGTTCTGGGTAAAAAGTAGAAATGTGAATGAGACTTTTTTTTCTATGAATTGGTCTATACTCACCTAGAGCCAAAGTCACAGTCTACCTGATGAGGAGAGTCTTCCTCTCAGACTTCTCAGTTGCCTGTGGGTTCCCATCACCTGGGTTGTCTATAGAAACAGCAGCTGGAGGTGTTTCTGCGTTGACTGTGCATTTGGGGCCTTCAAGTTTCAAAGACCCTATAACGGGGGTGAGTGATGATAAACGGTCAGAGGGGCTGCTGTTTGTGAGATGCAGGTGATCAGTCAGAGGCAGCTTCCCAGTAATGATGCTCAGACGGTTGTCTTCTCCCTCAATCAGCTTTCTGTTAAACAAACAGTGCAATCCTGTTAGGAATAGTGATACGCTACTGACGTGATGGCTGTCCAGTTTATACAGTGTTCCCTTCTGAGACTGAGCTGTCTGGTAAAGCTTTGTTCACCTGTAGGTGGCGATCTCAATCTCCATTGTCATTTTGGCATTTAGAAGGTCCTGATATTCCCTCATCAGCAGAGCAGTCTTCTGCTTGGAGAGCTTCAGGTCCTGTTTAACTGCCTCAATGCGCTCCTGTTGACATAGAGAGATCTGGTCTGGTGCCTTCATATGAACGTGATATTTTACCCCAAACATCTCATCTTCAATGTCTGACAAGTTTTTGTTATTTAATAATATATTTTGTGCAGTAATAATTTAATTAAAACTCAGAAATGGTTTAATTTCTAATAAGTTGTGCAATTGTATTTGAGTTCCAACACTTCATTAGTCATTTACCTCCAACTGTTGCTCTAGCTTCTTCTGGTTCTCCTTGGCGTCACGGATGTGCGTCTCCAAATATTCATTCCTTGCCCTTAGTGACTCCAAGTCTCGCTCCTTGCTCAGAATCTTAACATGCACAGAGATAAGCAAGCAGCATTTAAGTTCATCCAGTGTTTACAAATCAGTCACACTTCAAAATCATTACAATAATTCAAGGCCTGACACTGTCAAGGATTATTTTTAAAGTTACAAGTCGTGATAATTTTTCAGCACCTTTGATATAAACAGAGGGTACAACAATAACATTCCTCGTGTTTTTGAGATTTCCTGGCACCACCTGTCGGAATAAGAGGTTAATTTTACTAAGTTGATGTTCTGGAAAGAGCTGTGCATACGAACTTGGAGAAAAGGCTGTTCTTGTTTGTGAAAGATCAAATTTGAGGTGTTTATGAGCACTGTAATATAAACAAAGTAATCATACTCACATCCTTTCTGTAAGCAGCAATTTCCTCTCTCAGACTCCGAACGCTTTGAGCGTGCTTGGATGACGCATCGCTCATGTCCTGAAACATTGATCTATACCAAGCATCCATTTCCTGGTTGAAAGCAACCAGTGCTTGGATTAAACTTGCATTGTTGTTTTTGTCCATACACATGTATATTGACGACTGTAAGGCACAATAAAAGGATTTTGCTGTTGCATACTACCTGCAGATTCTTAGCAGCAATACTGTCGTATTCAGACTGAATTTGTGTGAGAGCAGAGGAAAGATCTGGGAGGTCGAAGTTTAAGTCCATCTTTGAGGCCGCTGAACAGATCTGCTGCATCAGCTCATCGACTTCCTTTCAATCGATCAGAAACACAAAATAAATTACGGTTTAATCCAGATTTCTTTCATAGCAATGGTTTAGTTAAGGGGTCTTCTCCTAAAAACTGAAGACTTGAACAATGATGCAAAATGTAGAAATAATTACAAAATTGTGTCTTCAGCAGGTTTTCATAAGTGTTTACATGCAAAATGTGCATAACATTTCCACATAGAATGAATACAATACTTATAAGGAAAAATTATTTTGGTGAAGATTTTTTTTTTGTGAAAAAGTTGGCAAAAAAAACTTGCTCTTGACTATTTACTATGAAAGTTATAAAAAATGTTATGTACCATTGCAGAAAATGTATCGTACTTAACTTTAATCAAAGTTAATGACTGTGTTTATAGCCATACTCACTGTATCAATCAAAAAAGTCTTAATTTATGTATACCTATCATCTTCAGTGACCCATTACACCATGAATAACAATATAAAGGGTATGCTAAACGCTTCTCACTCCTACATGCAGTGTTTGTTACCTCTTTCTGAACTCTCTGCAGGAAGGTCAGCTCAGCCTCCAGGTTCTCCAGCTGCTTTTCCAGTTTAATTCTAGCTGAAGTGGCTTTGTCCACATCCTGGGATGAGCAGACGTGTGGTTTGGAAGGTTGGGTGAAACTAAGCAAATTTCTATTCTAAGAACATAATTAAACAGTTAATAATCTTTTCTTCGTTTATTACCGGACGCAGAGTCTCAATGTGACGCTCTGTCTGCTTCCTGGCTTCCAGAGCCTCATCATATTTAGACTTCAGCACTTCCAGCTGGCAGGACATTGCCTCCTTCGATGTCAAAGATGAGTCCTGGAAAGGTTTGTTTGTGGAAGTAATGTTTAAGCTAAATTTGTGACACGCAGATGATTTAAAACAATGGAACAAAGCTGGGATGTAAAAATACAGTAATAAGTTTAGATGCACCCTTTTTCTTACCCTCTTCTCCTTCAGTTGCTCAGCTTCCCTGTTCAGTTCCTTTAGCTGTGATGCATATAGCTGCCTGAGACCGGCTGTTCTCTCAAAGGCACTTTTCAAGGCCTCAATCTCAGCTTCCAGCAGTTTGTTCTTGGACTCCAGTGTTCTAGCCTAAAGCAGAAGATAAACACCTATTAGAAATGTTTTTCTCATTTAAATCAAAATGCATAACTAAGACATGTGATACAAAGCAAGAGAACATATGAATACAATTTTTCCCAGTATGGATGGATTCCTCTTGCCTTTTCAATGTAAGATGCCAGGCGGTCATTGAGCACCACCATCTCTTGCCTCTCATTGGTGCGAGTCAGCTTGAATGCCTGGTTCTGTGCTGCAGTCGCATCCAGATCCAAATTCGCTCCATGGCCAATAGTCACATCCAAGCACAGTGTGCCCATGCTAGCACTGCTGCAAGTGGAAACGCTAAATGGGTTAGAGTTCCTGCCCAGGCACTTGATTTACTATGTATATGTCTAACAAACTGCTTTACTGTATGTGTTTCTCATGTGACCATTCGTCAGGAGAGTTTCTCTTCATCTGTCTGTCTGGTATCCTACTTTAGCCAAATCTGATGTTAATATTTTCTTTGTATATGGGGTATACATGCCTTAAAAGTGGCAACAAATTATAAGGGATGACCCACCTGGTCAGACGAGGCTTGTTGGTGAGGACTCTGCAGCCTGATCCCTTCCACCCTACATTCCTGTTGAAGCTGGCTGACCTGTGGCGGGTCTCCTTTCGGGTGGGAGACGGGCTAGACACCTGAATTTGGCTTTCAGATGTGCTCTCAAAGCAACGACGGTACGAGGACATCCTCTCTGGGCTGTGGCTCATGATGATGGATGAAACTTTAACTGAAGACTGAAAAATGGTCACACACTCCTCCTCTGAGTCTGAAGTGAAGGGCTCTTTATACTCTTCATGGTCCTTACCTCACCGCTACAGAAGAATGTTGAGCCCCTCCCAAGACATGATTGAATCTTCTTACAAATATCTATCAAGTTCACGTCAAATAATTCATTCAGCCTATAGCCTGTTGACAGAAAAGAACTGTCATGAGGATGCATTAACTTGCTGGCCGCCCTGTAAAAGTTAAAGTATTTTATGCTGAAATTTTAATAAAAAAGATGTCTACTGTATGAAATTTAAGGTAAAGGATAAAACATCAGATTGTAGCTTTTATATAAGCTTTTATATATGACTTGTTAAAGACAGTGATAGCTTGTTTGAATTTGACTTAAAGTGTTCACAGGGAGACTAAGGCACATGTGCGTTTCTACACAATGAAGTTACTTTTAAATAGTTTCACAACATATCTTACTTGCTTTTAAATAACCCAATAATCACAAAAGGAGTTTATTTTCTTTATTTTTCTCATGACTAGATAACAAACATAGACACACACACTTACTTTATTGCAAATGTATGCATATTTATTTGTCAATGTGAGTTTTATTTCTCATATTTATTCAATTTAAACGATGAAACACACTTGAGTTTAAGAATTTTAAAGTTGCACTGCAAGAGACGGAACCAAATAATATTAAGCGGTACCCGGAAGGTATTTGATGTTACTCCCGTTGTAGCTAGCAGAACTACTTTCGTTGCTGTATGCGTTCCTTTGTGGAGGAATATTATCGATACAAAAATATTTTCCTTTACATAAACGTCTTGGACATGGCGGGAAACTTCTGGCAGAGTTCTCATTAGTGAGTTTTCAGAAATTTTCGACATGTTACTTCTTTATTTTGTTTTTGTGTCTTTGTTGTGAGGCCTAGCTGTCTTCGCGGCTAATCGGGGCTAGTTTCTCAAAACTAATGATGCTCACTGAAAAATATCTTCTTTAAATAAAAACAGAAAGAGAAGAAATTCAAGCTTCAAATGAAACGGGAATCTCTATTTTTGTTATTGAACTTTGCACTTCTTTTATTGTGCAGTGTGTGAGCTTGGTTTGTGTGCGTTTATTAAAATGTTATTTTTTTCCCTGCAGTCTGCAGTGGGTTCTGGATAAACAGGATCTGATGAAAGAGCGTCAGAAGGACCTGAAGTTCCTCACAGAAGAGGAGTATTGGAAGCTGCAGATCTTTTTCGCAAACGGTATTTTGAAAAATTAAACTGCAACCTTACATGTGTCAATAGTAGCACCAAATGCTTTGGTTGCTATTTTTTCCAGGTTTTAGCACTTCAGATAATCATGCTTAGCTGTAGACGAGGTTTGTTTGTTTCTGTTTGAAATGCATTTCGTATCCTGTGTGTTTCAGTGATCCAGGCTCTGGGTGAGCACCTGAAGCTCAGACAGCAGGTCATTGCTACTGCCACAGTGTACTTTAAACGCTTCTATGCCAGGTAAGCTGCTTATAGTTTACTGCTGTAGAGTCCGGTAAGATTTTATTTCTGCTAACTTCTGATCTTGGGAAAGAAAGTTAGTTTAGAAGACATTCAAGAAAGATTCTTAGGTTCATTTGAAAATGCTGTGATGGGACAATGAGACTTAACTTTTTTTCCCCTAATTCATTATTTTTATTTTGCGCATCATGAATTAAGATGTTTTGCTGCTGTTGCATGTTTTCCCCTCATGATCTGTGCAGCATACCCTTAAGTTTCAAATGTAGGGTTTTAGGAAAACTAAAACATGCAGGATGCCGGCCCTCGAGGACCGACTTTGGGCATTCCTGGGCTAGATGATGATCACGATAGCCTTACTAAAACAACATATTTATTTAGATAAAACAACACAATGTAATCAATTTCAAGTGCACCATATCAGGATGTAAACTGTACTTAATTTTGCAGAACTTTTATGCTCTGTGTTGTATTTTACATTTCAGCTCTAGTCTAAGCACAGTCTTTGCTCCATGTGCTCTCCATCTCTTTGCTGTTTGTCAGAAACATGTTTTACCTGCTGCTGTTGTTTTTCCAGGTATTCTCTTAAAAGTATCGATCCTGTGCTCATGGCTCCTACCTGTGTTTTCCTGGCCTCTAAAGTTGAAGTAAGAACATTTCAAGTGTTTGGACCCTAATTTTACCTCCTCAGGTTGTTGGATAAAACTTTTCGTTTTGCTTTTTGTTCGTTTTATGCATTGTTCTATTTGCCTTCTTCTTCTTTCTTGTTGCAATTTATGTTGTGCTGTGTGTTTGCCTGAACCTAACATTCATATTTACCTTCTTCCAGGAATTTGGAGTTGTGTCCAACACCAGGCTGATTTCTGCTGCGACGTCTGTGTGTACGTGAACACATTCAATGAAAATTGAAAGTACATTTTCACAGCGTTCTTCTTTATGCTAATATTCACTTTTTCTTAAACAGTGAAAACGAGATTTTCCTACGCCTTTCCAAAGGAGTTTCCCTACAGAATGAATCACGTAAGTAAATTTTTTACTTTTTTAATTTGATCTTACAACTTTGAGATATTGAGAGTCAATGGTAGCTTGTAAGTGTTTTTAAGCTCATAATTACATTTCTACCTAAACGTTGAAAGTAGACATAATCGACAACGTTTTCCTCTAGAAACATAGTCATAACCAAAATCAACCCCATAACTAACTAAATGCTAGACGATGACCCAAACTATTCATACTGCCGCTTCCTGTGCAGTTATTTATGTACTGCCTTTTCAGCTTACCAGGAATTCCTTACACTGTATCACGCTGTCGCTACAGTATTGTCCGTCAGTATGTGAGATTCTACAGCTAATGTTGGCACTCTTGTGATAAAAACTCATTAGGTTTACTGCTCGTGCATAGATCCACTCACCTCTCTTTAGCCAGCATTAAGTTACCAGAACGTCATCAGCACCGTTTTAACAAACTGCTGCCTCAGCTACAAATTACAGCGGGCCACGGTGAAGCAACAAAAAGAGGGAGTGGTTCACACAATGCAGAATGAGTTAACAAAGACCTGTGACATGTAAACATATTTTTCTTGTCTACATTGCAGACATAGTAAAAGAGATTGATGGTGTCTAGGGCTTGTTTGGAGGTTAAGACCAACAGTCCTCGTGTCTACAAGGTCACCGTCCCTGGAAATAATGTAATGGAATTCTTAAAGAAGATAAGAATACTAAAATCTGTAAAAGCACATCAAAGTAGTGAACTTTAATGCAACATATACAGAGTCCAAACAAAGCTATAGATACACCGTGTTCCAAATTATTATGCAAATTGGAATTAAGTGTCATAAAGATTACATTTTTTGTTGCGCTATTAATTTTATAGATGGTATAGTGTGTCAGGGCTCTTTGAATCACTATCATTAATTTCAGAGAGCTGGGTTGATTGGTGAACTCAATTAAAGGAAATCTACTAAAGAAGGATGTTCCACATTATTAAGCAGGCCACAGGTTTCAAGCAATATGGGAAAGAGAAAGGATCTCTGCTGATGAAAATCATCAGATACTGTAGTGCCGTATAACAAGGTATGAAAGCATTAGATATTTAATGAAAACTGAAGCGTTATCGTACTGTGAAGAAATTTGTAGCTAATTCAGAACAAAGATGGGTTTGTACAGATAAAGGCATAATGAGGAAGGTTTCTGTTAGACAAATTGATCGGATTAAGAGAGCAGCTGTTAAAATACCACTGTGTCATTGGCTGCTATGGGTTGGCCCCTTCAGAGTCCCTGAAGGTGTGAAAATGACCTCAGTAAAGTATATGGACTTTCTGGCTGATCACTTTCTTTCATGGTTCAAAAAGAAGAGCCGTACCTTCCGTAGCAAAATCATCTTCATGCATGGCAATCCACCATCTCATGCTGCAAGGAATACCACTGTGTCATTGGCTGCTATAGGCATAAAAGGGGAGAAACTCATGGTGTGGTCACCATCCTCCTCTGACCTCAACCCTATTGAGAACCTTTGGAGTTTCCTCAAGCAGAAGATCTGAGGGTGGAATGCAGTTCATATCAAAACAGCAGCTCTGGGAAGGTATTCTGACATCCTGCAAAGAAATTCAAGCAGAAACTTTCCACAAACTCACAAGTTCAATGGATGCGAGAATGGTGCTGTGATATCAAAGAAGGTCCTATGTTAACATGTAACTCGCTCTGTTAAGATGTTTTTGATAGAAATAGCTTTTGATTTTAGTACATGTGACCACTTAATGCTGCACATTCAAAGAATGACCATTTGCAGATCTTTATAATCCATAAAATGTTTAGAAAATCTGCTGTGCTTAATAATTTGGAACAATGCATTTTGAGTTTTTATTTTTGAAAATAATACTGTTCTCATGGGGAGCTTTGTTCAGTAAAATTTGATTTATACTACAATAGTTCATGACTTGAAAATTATACTGACCATCATTTGCATTGACCATTTAAGAAAATCTGCATAATAGTTTAGAACGTAGTGTATATCTGAAAGGTTTGTAGCTAATTTGGTCCAAATTTTTCAGACATATGTTAGCCTTTGGTAATAACCAATCCATAGATTAATTGCATAATAAATTAAAATCAACTAATTAATTTCCATTCTGATATTTTTTGAAGGACAATGTTGTTTAGAGAGACATAATCCATTTCCTTTATGGTATCAGATGTGTGTGTTTTATTTTAATTTTATTCATTGTTTCTGGTTATGTTTTGTTTTGGATATTTGAAAAATCTTCCAGTTTCAGTGCTAAGAGCTTTTTACAAAATTAAAATGTACTGGCCTTTGAAAGGGTGAACTCGATTTATTATGCCATTACTAATAGACCATTTGAAAATGATCTCAAAACAGCAATATTAACATCTGTCACAATTGTTACATTGACAATTTATCGTCCAGTAAGATTTGTTATTTGTAGCTCTGGACATGTTGGATGTTGTCCCTTTAAACCATTCAAAGCTGGTTTGTGTCTTTTCAGATATTGGAGTGTGAGTTCTACCTTTTGGAGTTAATGGTAAGTAAATTATTTAACTGTCTGTTCTTGATGAGATTACAATAACTCTTTCAACACTTTCTATCACGTTACTACCGTCACAATAACGGGTCTCTACCAGCTTTGCACATTCAGAGACCGCAGTTCATAAAATTCACTTTTTTGAGTAAATCAACTGCTTTCACATTTTCCTTACTGTTCCCTACATGACATGCGGTGTATTCATCGACTTTGGGTGGCTAAATGCAACTAAATGTTACAAAAAAGTGCATAGTACTATTAAACCAGTGGTTGTAACGTGACAAAAATGTAAAGGTTTAAGGGGTATGAATGCTTTTGCAGGGCACTTTAAGTGATCATCTGAATGTTGCTGTGTTTCAGGACTGCTGCCTGATTGTGTACCACCCCTACAGACCTTTGTTGCAGTACGTGCAGGACATGGGACAGGAGGACATGCTGCTGCCTCTGGCCTGGTATGATTCTGTGCCGTTTGTCCTGCACCTCTTAAATCACGTTGCTTCGGGCGTCGTCACTCAGTGTCTTCTGTCGTGTCTTTCCCAGGCGAATAGTGAATGATACTTACAGGACAGATCTGTGCCTTCTCTACCCTCCCTTCATGATCGCCCTGGGTAACAGTCGTTCCCTCTCGCCTTTTCTTAGTCCACCTCTGTAATCTGGTTACAGACTTGAAATAAGTTTTATCGGATCTGACTTAATCAGTTTTTTCCCCCTGCAGCCTGTCTTCATGTTGCCTGCGTTGTGCAGCAAAAAGATGCCAGGCAGTGGTTTGCTGAGCTCTCAGTGGACATGGACAAAGTAAGACTGATATTAGTGGGAGTGGGCATTTATGTTGTAAATGTAATGTGCGCCTCAAATGAAATACAGATTTAGTTGAGATTTAGCTGGAAATTAAAGGTTAAACAATCCTTCAATTGAGGATATGGAATGATTGGTAAAATAGTGCCACTTTTTTGTATTTTTTTTAAAAAAAAGGAAGTTAATTTGTGTTTTTTTTGTTGTTTTTTTTTAAGATCCTGGAGATTATCCGTGTCATCCTGAAGCTCTATGACCAGTGGAAAAATTTTGATGATCGTAAAGAGATAGCTGCCGTTCTAAACAAGATGCCCAAACCCAAACCACCTCCAAACAGGTATGACTGGATTTGTTTTGATTGTTGGATAAAATGCATTGTTTTTCTATGAAAAAAAATAAATAACATATAAACAATATTTTAATTGGCTGTTTCTTACTGTTTGCTTTGTGCAGTGAAAGTGATCAGAGCTCCAATGGGAACCAAAGCAACTCCTACAGCCAGTCTTAGCGTCCTGTCTGCGTTTCTATGTGAATCCGTGATGTTAAACTTTGGGAGGGGTTGAACGTTTCCAAACAAACACTGCACAATCATATAGAGACTGATCATCATAAATGGAGGTGTGTCTCAGCCTCTCCTTCTCTGATTATTATGGATTCATGGACTGAACAGGCAGTGATTGAGAAGTCTCCAGTGAGCAGCCAACCTTCTCCATTAGGCCAACCACTCTGATATGAATAAAGCAGAACAGTGGAGCAGGAAGCTGACCAGTGGAACAGATGTGATCGCTCAGTAAAAATCCATCATTGTGATGATCCTGACATCCTTGAACCACCCTGAGGAGTCATTCCACGCGGAGCTCCGTGGGATTGGAGTAAAACTTGATCACAAGTGCTGTGGTTTATCTGTGTGGATAGCAGGATGGGTGGGGTTTCATTCCTCAGGGACCTCTGCTCTCTGAATGCATTTATATTGAGGTATTCCGCTCTGGAGACGCGAGACTCTTAATTTCTGAAAAGTCTTCAGCCTAATCGAACTGTATGGAAAGTGAAAAGCTCACCTTTAAAGTGGAAATTAGTTCTGTGAAAGCAAATTACTGTTTTACTGTGTCCCAATCCCTTCTCTTTTGTAAATAGCTTTATAATTTTGAATTTTTCGCTTTCTTAAAGAAAGTTCTGACTTTGTTTAGCTTCATGCTTGTGCTAAAGCTCAGCTGTTTTATTGGATAGATCAGTTGGAATTTTCATTGGTGTTTGGCTTCTGTTACGAAACTTTAAAATCGTTCATTGACAACTGTTTGGAGTAAATGCTAACCTAAACTAGCTCTATCAGTCATTTACTTTCTATCTGCCCTCTGCCGGCTTATAAAACACCAAACTGCTCTGACATCTCTGTGCATTTACCTGCAGATGTCTGTCAATGTGATTCAGTGAAAGGTGTGTTCGAGTGGGCATTATTAAAAGCACACACATTCAGGTAACATGTGAAATATGTCTATAGTATTAATAAATTACTTGCTCTCATCTTTGTTTTGCTTTCTCTGGCAAAATTGGAAAATGTAATTCTCAAAACAAAATAACGTTATTTTGTCTGAGGCCACGCCCACTGCCATTTTAAACAGTGAAATTAAATATATTTTTTAAATAATACATGTGCCCCTCAATAGATTAAAACAGAGGTATCCGAACCTTTTCTCTCAAAGGGTCAAAAATATACTTTTTTTTAATAACTTTTTACGTTCTGCTCAAGATAATAAAATTTTCCAGAACTGCATCGATAAAAGTGGTACAAGGAGTCCGTTCAATGTCAACCCCTCGTGGTGAAGCTGGGGGATACGTAACACTCATTGTCAAACAGTTAAACTTTTTTTAAAATGCGAGCAAAGTTTTAGCAGTCTTGCTTTAAGTTAAAAGTCTAATTATTTCCGTATTGTCATGTATTACTTGACCTTTTGATACAGTCGATTCTAGTGACATAACTCGGAGCCCAAAGCCTGCAGAAGAAAGCGGAAGTGGTGGCACAAAGTACATCATGTCTCCTTCAAAATTAGAGTCGAAACTCGTCCTTAGGATTTTCGCAATACTTGACACAAAGTCTCCAAAGGTTGTTTGGATTTTATACAAGTGTGTTTTTGAAAAAAATAAATTGAGCAAATTGAAACAAATCTGAGGAAGATGTAAAACTAAAGTGAATAGTTTTCACAGAATATGCAGGTACATAGAGAGAGCGTCACTGTTCATTTTATTTGTTCTCCTTTACTTTTGTGCTTTTTTTTTAAATCAGAATTTTGTTTTTGTTGTAACAGAATCCACATTTTCATGAGCATATGTTTTGTCTCTGTTTTTACTGGTAATAGTACTTTATTCACTGCTGTTTTAGCTGCCGCATTATGTTCTATTTTATTTTATTTGCCGCAGTGTCATTAAGGAGAATTTGGTCCTCCCCTATAACAATTACTATGAATTAAATGATAATAATAATAATAATAAAACATTTTATAACATTTATTTTTCTATTGCTGCTCAGCTTGTACGTTCAGTCGTTCTTCTGCTGGAAGACAAGTCTCCATCTAAGTCTCAAACCTTTTGCAGCCTTTAAAGCGTTTTCTTCCAGGATTACTAAGCATAGTGCTGCTGCCACTATGTTTTATTGCAGGGATGATGTGTGTATGGTAATATATGGTGCAAGTCTTTTTCCACACTATATAATCTTGCATTGTGGGGCAAAAAGGCAATCTTCTCTGAAAATGTTTTATAACATTTCAGGTTTACTTCACTATTATCAGGCCCATTTGTCTTCTGTTTAACAGTTACCCCATCCCTGCTAAAGAAAGGGGTGTGACAGCATGATGCTGGCACTTCTTTCTGAGTATGACTTTGGAAAATGTGAAAACATGCATCAGGAAAGTTGCAAGGTTATATGGAACTCAGTATTTTGAGATAAAAACAAACAAAAACCCCCCCCACAACTTTTATTTTGAAAAAATACAACCGGAAATCGCCTGTCAGCTGGTCCGCCTTGACAGAATGTAGAGAAGAAGACGGGGGGGTCAAATCAGAAAGCTCAGGACGGGCTTCAGAGTATGTCCTCCCCGGTAGCTGGAGGATAAACCCCGAACGGGATGCTTGTGTCCCCCCGGCTCTTCCCGCTGTTCTGCCCCCGCCTCGGTCGGGACCCATGAAGCCCCCGCCGATGCAGACCCGACCTGCCAAAGCGAGGCGGAAAGCTGCGGGGGACACCGAGCATGTACTGGCGCGTCGTCGGCTTCGCCTGGACGGGGTCGTGTGCGGTTGATCTCGGCCGGAACCGGAGCTTCGATGAGCAGCTGTCGCTCTACGGGTACATCGTCGCCCACCCTCTGCAGGACCACGGCGGGATGATGTCGGCGCTGGGCTCGGACTCGTGGTGGAGGAAGACTCTGTATGTGACCGGAGGCGCTCTGCTGGCTGCCGCTGCCTATCTGCTGCACGAACTGCTGACCATCAGGTAGAAAAACAACACGGAGGCAGTCAGAGGAGAAGCGCTCCTCCTCAGCCCTCCGCAGGCCTCTGTTGGATAAAAGCAAGCACTGTGTGAATTGCGATCATCTTAGATATCTGATTTCTGCTGCATCCTCCCTTTAGGGTTTGATGTTACTTAATCTGGTCCGATTGGGCGGAGTGAGGAAGCAGACTGGCAGAAAATAAGGAATCGTGAGGGGTGGGTTGTGATGTAACGGAACCCCCACCTCCTCCACCTCCATCCTCACAAACACATTAGGTTTCCACCAGTGCATATGCTCGACTGGCTCCACTATGGCATCAATTCACATAAAGAAGAGCAGCAGTATGAGTTGTCCGCATCTCAATGACAAAACGCCTCACTTATGATATAATAAAGTGAAATCGATTTCAGCTTCCTCCCACTTTTGCACAACATTCGAAATTACAGCAAATGTCAGACATTTGAGATTTATTTAATCTAGTGTGATCCAAAAGTATCCACGCCACTTTTGCTTTTTCACATTCTGCTATTTTTTTTTTTTTTTTACCATCCATTATAATGTATTTTATTGGTATTTTACACGAGATACCAACACACACCAAAGCTGAGAAGCGGAAGCAAATATTTACGTATTTTTCAAATCTGAAATGCTCTAACCTTGATTTGTGTTCAGCCCCCTCCACACTAAAACCACTAAATAAAATGTAGTGCAACCATTTGTAGAAAACTGTCAAAAAGAACATTCTGTTTAAAGCTACAGCTGCAAGATATTTGAATCATACTACGTAAAAGAACATTTGCAAGAGTACAGCGAGGGCTGTGGTGGAATGGCTCACACAAAAACAGGTTATTGTTTTAGTCCATCTATATTTGCAGTTTATTGGAAGATGGTGCTACAAAGTATTGACTTAAGGGGGATGAATGAATATATGCAAGCCACATTTTTTCAGATTTCTGGTTGTAAAATTAAAACCGGGGTGCTTTTTTTCCACTCCGTTTTACAAGTAAACCCCTCTCCATTGGCTTACCGTACAAAATAATTACTATTCATCTTAAAGTCAGGGGAGAATCAAGAATTTTACTATTTAGATTAAAAGATTTATTGCGTATTTGTAGCCCAAGACGGCCAGGTTGGGGGTTGGTTAGCAGCATAAGATCAAGCTGTTTGTTCGGCTGTGACAGTAAATAGTGCAGCTCTCCGCCTCTCCGCGTGCCCTGCATCGTATTACAATCTCACAGATATTTGAATCCAATAACAACAACTAATGTCTTTGATATTGTTAGAAAAAAATAATCTGGTTTGTTTGGGTGGGAGAACCTTTCAGCCCCACACTGAAACATACGGCTCCTCAGATACTAGTTGGTGTCTTAAAACATTTCAGCACCTGAACTTAGTGGACAGCTCCCTGCAGCATGACCATTTGTAGGCGTGTTTCTGTCCAATAAGTGGCTTCATATCAACAGGCTCTATTTTCTGTGATGGTCAGTTTTTAGAATACAGGTTCAAATATGCAGTGCTTGAGTGAACTGATAAAGACGTTGGATAGCCTGTCTTTGAATTTACACTTTTGTGAAAGACATTTAACTGAGGCACAATGTGCCAATTTACTGTCCATTTTAGAGGTCCAAGATGTTTTATCTAGATAATGTTCAGTTCCTACAGAAGCTAAACATAAATTATTATTTAGTCTTAATCTTTTGTCTTCATTAGAGACCGACCAATTTTTCTAGCCTTACCCATCCCTGTGATGTAACATGGTGATGACATCATTCTGCCGTGGGGTTGCTTAACAGGGGATCCTGGTCAGAGTATAAAGGAAGATGGATGGAGATAATTAGAGAGCGATCCTAGAAGAAAAGCTGTTAGAGACCGCAAAGAAACTTGAGCCTGGAGCAAACTCTCCCCTGCCTGCAGGACAGAGTGAGACTAAACACACAGTTGCTAAATGGTTCAGATCAAAGGATAGTCATATGTTAAAAAGGGCCAGTCAAAGTATGGTCATAATCAAGCCAACAATCTGTGGCAGAACTTGACAACTGTTGTGTGTCGGTTTTCGCTGTTCACTATGATGCAAACCTGCTCAATAAAGAGCTGTGATGTTTGTTTACAACATAGCAAGATGTAAAACAGTCCAAGGAGTATAAATACAGTGGAAGGCATTTGCACATCTCTAACCCAAACTAACAAAGATCTGTCAGTTGCAGAGAGAGCAGGAATCAAATCAATTATAACAATCTTTCCTTCAACTCCAGATTAAATGCAGCAGAGCTGAAACCTTAAGGCTTCTTAATAAGTGGGGGTTGATTCTGTGCCAGTATACCATATAGTTAAAGGTGTAAATTAAAATATTTTAAAATTGCTGAATATGGAAATGTTTGTATTGGACTGTGTGTCACAGCACACACTACAGCCCCCACAAACACAAATATGATGCCATTATCAAATAAGCTACTTCAATAGAAGCAGTAACATTGTACTGCTGAATGACTCACTGTAATTGCATTTAATTAGTTTCAAATACATTGATATTTATTATTGCGCTCATAAAAATGACACTGTGAAAAAAACAAGAAAACAAGGTCACAGTCATTTTTATTGGAGCATCTAAAAATGTCAATTGATTTAACTTTGGGGTGCAACTATCAGCAATTTATTTCTATCAGAATAAATCATGATACTTATTAAAATGTTTTTTTGGTTGTTGTTTTTTAAACCCAACAACAAACAATACAGTAATTGACCCATTCCTAGTTTCCAAAATATATAAGCGTTGTGAAATAAGAAGAAATTCTACTTTTTTATTTTGTAAATAAAGTAGGCATTTTTGTCATTTTCACTGTGTATTTAACTTTTATTCTTTAGAGACTTGTTTAATTATTTCCAACAATGCTGGACTTATTTCAGAAATATTTGGTTTTATTTAGTTTGTAAACAGATAGTCCTAGTTTCTACTGACACGTAACAGAAAACCTGACTTTTTGATCTGTAGATACTTTGGTGCCTATGCACACTTTTTTCTCATGGTGGTTAAACACCTTTGCAAAGTACTGGACATTTCCTACTAGTTAGTTATCCAGTCCTTAAGTTTAACTTTACTCGTTTAAAGTCCAGCCTTACAAACCCTGAGATTAAACTTTAGAGTTCGCTGATACATATTGAGAGGATGCAATTTATCCCCTCAGCTCACACTGTGACATTCAGCTCTGTCCCTGTTTGCTCTACATAGAAAAGAAGAGGAGCTGGACTCTAAAGATGCCATCATCCTCCACCAGTTCTCCCGGCCCAAATCCGGGGCCCCTTCCCTCTCCCCCTTCTGCCTTAAACTGGAGACCTACCTCCGTATGGCCGACCTGCCCTACCAGGTGTGATTAGTAAAAATAATAATCATAAAACAAGAACGATGTTAAAAAAAATCAGAGCTCTCCTTCTTGAACTAGGGCTAACTATTTCTGCTTTGACTGTTACCACCTGCCCTCCACCCTTGTCTGCTCTGTCAACTTTCTAATCTCCCTGAATCGCGTCGGATCTCCTCCAGAACTACTTTGACGGGAGGCTGTCGCCGCAGGGAAAGATGCCGTGGATCGAGTACAACCAGGAGCAGGTCTACGGCACCGAGTTCATCGTCGAGTTTCTGGAGGAGAGGCTGGGCGTGAGCCTGAACAAGAGCCTGACGCCGCACGAGAGGGCCTTGTCTCGCGCCATCACCAAAATGGTGGAAGAACACTTTTACTGGTGAGAATGGATCTCAACAGTAGTCATTCCAGTAGAAGTTTTCATGTTTTGACACTTTACTGCTCCGAGGGGCATTGCTTGGCACATGAAGTCTTAATGAAATGCCACGACGTTTCTGGTCAGAAAGTGGTCAAATGTCCAAAGAACTAGATGCTCCTTTAGTCTTTGCCCCAAAGACAGAATGACCTTAAATGTTTTCTCGTTGCTGAACAAAGGTGCCTGTTTGTGTCCCAGGACTATGGCTTACTGCCAGTGGGTGGACAACCTGGAGGAGACTCAGAAGATGCTGTCGGTGAGCGGACCATTGAGCGACCTGCTCAAGTGGATCCTGAGTCACCTGACTGGCGGGATTGTTAAGAGGGAAATGTACGGCCACGGGATTGGACGGTTCTCTAAGGAGGAGGTCTACAGCCTCATGGAGAAGGACATGCGAACCTTGGCCACCTTGCTAGGTAACATTTTGATTATCAGATGGTTTCTATTAACAGACTTTACATCTCAGATCTAACTTATTTTAAAAGCATTCGGTTCATTGTGCAACAAGGTAATTGAGATGGCAACTCAAACAGCTCAACACTGACCTCTGGTGGCATTTTCTTTTTTTTGTTTGTTTTGTTTGTGGTCTGATGTTCAATCAGTGTGTTTGTTTGGATGTGATCTGGAGTCCCTGTCTGATATAACATCTGCTGAGCATCACCACAGCTGCGTATCCATATATAAACCCAAATGGCAATGATCTAAAGCCCCTCTGCATTTTATTGTTAATTTGGTGGTGACATATTTCCTTCTGTTTGCCCCACTTAGGTGATAAGAAGTACATCATGGGCTCCAAGCTTTCAGCAATAGATGCTACCGTGTTTGGCCACCTGGCTCCGGCCATGTGGACTCTACCAGGATCCCGACCGGAGCAGCTCATCAAAGGTGAGGTTGCAAGAAGAAGAAATGCATATGTTTCTTACTAAATGCAAAAAAAAATCTTCTCTTGAGTAAACTAATGAATAAATGTGACTTAACACTGCACAATTGGACAACAAAATTAGAAGTGCAGTCACAACAATAAAAAGAAAAACGGCACATTTCAGATCTTAAAACCGTATAAGCAGTGATAATAAATATAAATGCTCCTTAAACAGCACAATAAGTGGTAATAAAGTGGCATAAAGTGCAACTTCTTACTTCTTCAGTAAGAAGTTGCTTGTGCATTTGCGTTACTGTTCAGTGGTTTCACAGCCCATAGAAGAAGGATGTTATCAGTGTGTTTGTTCATCGAGAGGGCAAACAGCGTGTCCTCAACAAACATCGTATCAGAGTTACCAGCTGCTACATCTGCGCGTATCGCCAACAACAAAATCCAATGTAATGCAGGGCAAAAATGTAAATGGAAGTGGTGAAACAATCTAGTTGCTGGAGTAATTTCCTCCGAAATGAAAAGACAAGACAGAAACCGGTGACAGCAAAGTCAGAGGTGCAGCAGGTGCTTATGGCAAACTGCTGTTTGTCTTCTACATGTCACAGCAGCCTTTTAAATTCTCCACTCATAGACTGAGCGCTAAGATTGCGAAACTGAAGTTTTTTTCTTCTGAAGAGAGCATGCAAGCTAAAATCTAAAATCTCTTAAAACTTGATAGTAGAATCTTTTACAGTCTGATTAAATCAAACTTGAGCAGAGTGAAACATTGCGGTAGCTGTGGGAGATTTGTTTCAATATGATTTGCCTTAAAAGATAAAAATGTCTTGAAATAATTTCTCTGCATTATGCTCTTTAAAGCCTTACAACGCTTGTAAGACCGGTCAAACAAATGCAGTTTTCCTTCAAGCTGTTCCGGAGGAAAAGCTGTAAATCAATGATTGATTTTTCTCGTCTCACTGAGCTCTTTGTCCCTCACAGGCGAGCTCATCAACCTGGCCATGTACTGTGAGCGCATCCGCCGGCGCTTCTGGCCCGAGTGGTTCGTGGACCTGGAGGACTTCCGCTACAACCTGGCCACCGAGCTCAGCGACACGCCATCCAAGCTCCCAGACCTGGGCCTCTACTCTCGCACAGACACTTCCCAGGAGACGATTTACTCGCACACTTCTCCGCTTTCCCACCTCTCCCACCTTTCGCACACTTCCACTCCACAGGAGCCCCCGTCGCCCGTCAGCGATCCCACGGGCCACTCTCTCTACGACTCCGACATGGACACCGAGTGCTCTGAAATAGATCAGCTCAAGTGTTGACAAAACACGACACACACTCATAGGTACGCACACCCACAGGGGGGAGCTAGAGCTCACCTACCTCTTTGAACATTTAATAGCTGAAGATTCCTTGTGTTGGTACAGATCTACAGAGCAGAAAGAGGTGTCCCTGCAAATCTCCAGTGGAGGAAGAAAGTAGCCAACAAAAAAAGCAACAGGTTGCAAAGTTAAAAGGAGTAAATGACGCGGCTGCTGCTGATAGACTCCTCCAGGTTCTCCACGTCGTCGGCAGGCAAAACCCTTTTACATACTTGGCATCTTGGTGATCATGGCAGCTACATGTGCGCGCGCCCACTGTTTTTCCTCGTAGCAATGTGCGCCACCATTCCGCCGTGTGCGTGTTTTCCACTGACTGGTCCTTGAACGCCTCTCGGTGAAGTTACGTCAACACCTGCAGCTACGCCAGACTGAATCCAAGCCGTTCAGTGTAAATATTTCTAGGAATCAAAGTAAATTAATGGATAGGATACGGAATTATATTATGCATATAAAGTGTGTAGATAATCTGAAAACCGAAACTTATGTCCTTTGTTATATAATGTAAATATTGTTAGTGTTTCTCCTTTAAAGTCCAGTTTATGGTGGTCCTCGATCAGCAAGAAGACCCCTGAAAACTTCTGTCCTGTGTCCCATCTGCTTTTGCTACATGGATCGAAGTAATACCTGCAGTCACATCTAGAAGTGTAGAATGTATCCAACATAGGAATTTAAAATCTGTGCAAATGCCATCTATCGTTTCTGTACATCTTGTTTCCAAAGAGCCAGACTGACTTATTATTTTTCAAAGTGGTTTCGATGAATGCCTGACAAATCAGTTTCCTTTCAAAGCCACTTAACTTTGTGCTATGCTTCATTAAGGCATAAAACAAACAATGTTCAAGATTTACACACAGGCTTAAAATTTATTAAACTTATTTTTACTTATTTTAAAACTTTTGCTGCATGTCTTTGCCTTTCTCAGTCTGCCCACTTGTTGTCTGGTGACTGTCAATAAAGGCCTCTGGTGACAAAGAAAAATCTTAAAAACAACAACAAAAAAAGACATACAGTTTGTTCCAATTTTCTCACCCGAATCTTTGAAAACCAGAGAAAAGCTGCATAAATCTAAAGCACATTTTAAAAGTCTTTCATTATTTCTTCATTATTTGAAGAAGTCATGATGGAGACCACGTTGAAAGATGACAGAAAAAAGTCTGGCTCTTTATTGCTGACAAATCATTAGCAAAATGATGAACAGTTTTATACTTTTACACATTGTGTTTTTACTTTGGCCACAGCTTTGGCTAAAAGAAATATCTAAGATGCATTCAAGCATCAAGAGCACGTTACACAATCTCTTTAAAAAAAGACTAAATTCTCACATATTGAATTAAAGCGCATGGCTGGTACGTGCCCACAAAACTATGCCGTTAGGCTTCCTTTCATTTAGTCATAGATTGCCTGGTTAAGTCTGATGTTGTGTTGATTTATTATTTTTTTAGCTACAGAGAGACAAAAGCCTCAGCTGGTTTGTGGTGTTGTTTTGGATCTGCAGCAGGAAGGTGTAGGGTTTATGTGTGTTTGTCACTCAACAAATGCTCACAGTGCACCAGCAGGGGCGTCTGAAAAGCTGCTTGAGGTGGAAAGTATTCACGTTTCTATCCAAAATTAGGTTCACTTTGTTTTATTGCTATGCGCGTTTGAATGGTGATACGTTGCTTCAGCTTCAGCAGATGTGCACTTTATTCATTGTCCCTGGGGCAAAAGAAAAAAGAAAAACTTTGCAGAAACAGCTTTTGCTGCCATCGAAGCTGCCAGTCTTTCTCCATCAGCTTGGCACATCTAAAGATTGGAGATTTCTGACCATTGTTCTTTGCAAAATAGCTCAAGCTCTTATTGCATGGCTAATTGTATCTACAGATTCTCCCACCTGAGATTTGAAAATCTGAGCCTCCTCCAGAGTTATCTCTCTTGGCTACTGGTCTTGGTGGATTTGAAGTTGCGTCATGATGTTTTCATTCTGTGAGATGTTGAAAGCTCGGGATACTGTTTTCTAACCTAATCCCGCTTTAGACATCTCTGCGACTTCCTCCATGACTTGCCTTGCCGTGTTCCTTGGTCTTCATCATGCCGTTTGTTCACTAATGCTCTGGCTAAACCTCTGAGGCCTTTGTAGAACAGCTGGATTTGGTTAAATGACACACAAAGACTTCTGCTGTTAGATGCACTGGGGGGTTTTTTCAAGGCTATCCACACCACACATTGCAGATATTGACTTGTTAAAGTTAAAGCACTACTTTTTGTTGTTCTGTCACTTAAATCCCAACAGCATGCACTGAGGTCTGTAGACAAACACGACAAAATGTGAAAAGGTTCTTGCTGCATTTTGCAAGGCAGGAAAAAACTACAGAATTGCTGGACTAATATCAAAGAAGACAGGAAGGCCTTCACGAGTTACTGTATGGGAGAGACCTTGAAGTAGAAGTTTAGTGATGTAACTAAGTAATGAAAAATGCAAACTTTTTGTTTTTATGCTTCATCTTAATATTTTTCTCCTGCATGATATTGCCTTTTGGCTCTACAAAGTTCAGGTTTGCTCTATTGTTTACAACAGGGCCAATATATGCTTTAAATATTTTTATATTAGTTCTTTTTATATTTGTTGAATATATTTAGATTATTTTACCAAATGCTGGTTTATTTAATGTAATTGTTTTGTTCTTGTTTTTATGTGCTCATATTTTGACAGTGTTTCTTATGTTTACATGTTGCTCTCAGAATAATACGTTGAGCTGTGTATCTGTGCAATAATGTACATTCTCCTTTGACCTGCAGACATAAAAGAAAACTGGGCAAACATTTTCATGCTTCCCACGTTTTGCCATGACTGCATGTTCGACCCAGTTTTCGGGTGATTCTCTGTAAGTGCTGCATGAAGTTCAAACTTTCTCCTTCCTTTCAGGACGACGGGAGGTTTCCCTCGCCACACGACCAAACTGCAGAAACGCCGGCTTAACTCTCGTGTATGGTCGCTCCCCCCGCCTACATTTTTGGCTTGTAGACTCTAGGTGCTGCCTCACATCGTCTCTCCGTGTTTGTGCAACAAACTTGTGAAATATCATCTGGCTGTAAATAAGAGAGAGTTAAAAAAATAAAATAAAAAATCTAATTAAAACGCCGACATGGCCTACGAGAAAATGCTGTGTAAGATTTTCAGAATGTACCACAACTGGAGATAAACGGCTGTATGGAAATTGATTCATTTCAATATTTCATTAAAAATAGCTGTGATTTTTTTTTTTTTTGCCTTTGGTGTGTCCTTGTTATTTACTGACTTGGTGTTGATTAATATTCCAGAGAAGCGTCACCTGCAGTGAAAAAAAAAAGGAATATGTGCATCACTTTTAGCCAAGGTTTTGAGGTGTTTCTCTCTGGTACAGCCCTGAAAACACTATTTACACCCTCAAAGAAATTTCTGGGGGTTTTTTTTCTTCTTTGTGTTGAAAATGTTTCACATCATATTTGTGAATTATCTCCTATGCGATTTGGTTATGCAGCAGGATAATGATCCAAAGCAAACCAGCAACTCCTCCCTCTGAATGACTAAAAAAATAAATAAAATTGCAAGATTTTGGAGTGGCCTAGTTAAAGTTAAAGGCTGAACTTCAGTCTTATTAAAATGCTGTGGTGCGACATTGAACAGATACTCAAGTGATCTTGCAGTGGGCCAATATTCCTCTATTGCCAGTTTTCACAGATGCTTTTTGACATCTGACACCAGCAGTTATCAGTTGTAGGGGTTGATTATTTTTCACATGGTGCCAGATTGTTGTGGATACAGTATAACCTCTATTAATTAAACTTCACATTTACTCAGGTTGTTATTTTCTAATATAAACTTTTTTGGATGATCTGAAACATTTAGATTTGACCAAAAAAAACCTGAATAAACCTGTAAGAGGGCAAACACTTTTTCATGTCACCTTATACTTCTGTCCGTTAATCTTGCCCGACTGTGTTTGCCCTGTGACGGTGCTAAGCCTGTCCAATGTTGCTGACGGATTAACTCTTTGCCCTTATCTTTGTCCAGGAGCTCCAGAGAAACAGACAAAAAGGAGCACAGAATGTGAAAAAAGCAAGTTGTGGAGGCACAGCAAGGAGCAAGAGAAAAACGGCAGCAAACAAATGAGCGATGTTTGATGGCTCTGGCCCATCATGCAGGTATTGTGCAAAAAGAAAAAAACAAACAAACTGGAATCCCAGCAAAGTCTGCTTTACAGAGGCAGGAGAAAACAAACGAGGACTGACAACAATACTGAAGCATCTCCGTTCAGACGGGATACATAGTGTGAGAGGTGGCAGCTGTGTGTGTGTGCGTGTGTCGGCGTGTGTGTGCAGTATGAATAATGCAGGAGATGCCTGTAGGAGCGTGAGGGCCGGGAGGAGGGCAGATGGCCGTCGGATGATAAGGCAGGATTCAGGCAGCGGGGTCCTCCAGAGAGCTGGATTCAGACCTGCCTCGGAATATACACACACCCTTACACAAAGAAACAACTAACACAACCCCACAAGTATTCACATCCTTCTTTTTTTATTCCTGAAATGTAATTTCTTTTGCCATGTGATCAAAATATTGTTCAGATTTTTTAATGGAAGGCTTAGCATTCATTTTCTAGCTGAGAAAACTACCAAAATCTGGATTTTTGGAGAAGGGCAGCTGAATGAACCCAGTTTTAGATTTCAACCTGCTTATTAGTTTAAACTGAGTAAAATAAAATGACCAAAGTTTTATTTGAACTGCAAACTTCACTAAATCAGAACATAATCTGAGAACATGAAGCAATACAATTAATTTATGATAACTGACATAGCTGGCACTATTATATTACATTAAAAAACCCTTAGTTTAATGGAACCAGTATATGTAAATATGTTAAGTAACTAACAATGTATTTCAGGGTTCTCTTTAGGTACTATAGTAAACAATTTACTAATTCAGGTTCAATTTTACACAAATGTAATTTTAAAACATAAACTTATGCATGACAGGATACCAGTTGAAGAATGAAAACCTAAAATTCAGTTTCTCAGAACAATTGAATGTTACAGAAGCCCAATAAATAACACTTTTATTACATTAATGTGTAGTAATGATAAGAAAGTCTGCTGACAGTCGTCCAGCAGACTCTCACTGACAAATCAGAGCTACGGAAGGTGGATGTTCGCAGAATGCTGCATCCAACATATTAATGGAAAGTTGAGTGGAAGGAAAAGTGGGATAGAACAATACGCACAAGCAGCAGAAATAACCACAGCATTGAAAGGGTTGTGAAGAAAGTCCAATTCCGGTTTTCTAAGAGATTCTAAGAGGTGTGGAGTGCAGCTTATGTATTCAGGACATTGGATACAACTGTTGTATTCTCATGTGTTAAGCCACAGGGCAATACAACATTGGAATCCCTGTGGGCAGTAAAAGCTCCTTCTCAAGTCAAGTCTCATTCTATGACTGAGTGTCTGATTCGGTTCTGGCCAAGGTGGATGTGTCTCCATTGAGACTGTATTCCTCACCATGTGGGCGTGAACACAGGCGGGGTCGAGGGCGGGATGTGAGCGCTCACATGTTGTAATCGACACAAGAGATGATTTTACTGCGTGTGCACCCTTGGGCAGCCAGTTTCTCCAAAATCTCTCTGTATGTTTGTTGGTTACGGACCGCAATCTCCGGTTAACGCTACACGGACTCGCCTACTGCAATTGATACAAAGGTTTGGACAACATCTCCATCTCCCCAACTACCGCAGTCTCATCCCGGATTCCTTGGGCCAATCAACGAATGCCAAACAATTTGAGTATAGGTCTGGTTTGTATCATCCCTGAGGTGATTTCAGAAAAAATGTGAAGGAATTCCATAGGATCTGCAAAAGCAGACAAATTGGTGGAAACTGAAAGAACCAGATAAAGCCACACCTGTGGCTAGAGAAAAAGTACTGGGCTGTTTCTCAGTGACCCAAAGTCCTTGTTTCAGAAGATAAATGTATCATCTCATTTGAAAATGAAGGTCTCAAGAGTCTGGAGGAAGAGAGGATAGGCATAAAAACCAAGAAGCTTGAAGTTCAGCATAAAGTCACAGATGATTTTAGAAGCCATGTTATTGGCTGCTGTTGAACAACTGTGTTTTATCAAGTCCAAAGTCACTGAAGCCATCTAGCAGGGAATTTCAGAGCACTCCGTGCTTCCCTCTCCTGACAAGCTTTATAGAGATGCTGATTTCATTTCCCAGCAGGACTTGACACCCGTCCACTCTGAAAATGTACCACCCCCTACCTCAGTGACCTTGGTGTCATTGTGCTTGATTGGCCATCACACTTGTCTCATCTAAACCCCATAGAGAATCTATGGGACATTATGAAGAGTCAGATGAGAAACACCAGACCAAGCAGTGCAGATAAGCCGATAAGGAACCAGGTCTTCTTGAACACCTTAACAGAACCACTGGCTGATCAAGGGATCCAGTTTTTTCTTCCAAAGAAGCTGCAACCAAGTATGAAGTACATGTCTGCTTACTTTATATTGTGCCTGCATTTCTGTGTTAATTAGTATTTCTAATTGCCTTACATAATATAGTTTTCTGAGTAACGCAGCTTTGGATTTAAATCAGCAATGAGTCATAATAAAGAAAAAAAAACAACCTTTAATTGACTTATTAATGAACCCTTTGATTATATATATTACCTTAATATATACCTTTAGGACTATGCTGCTGCATTTATGTTGACCTTAAAACTGTGATGGAAGCTTGATGACCCTAAAATTTCTGTCTTTGCTGCACTTCCCCAATAAGAAATCTTCCGGAGTTTTGAAAACCTCACCACCTTTCTCACTGCGTTGTGGTGAGGAAGACATGGGTCTTTATCTGGAATAGTTATCCAACATTATTCTGTGTTCTAGTTTCTTTCTCCTTTTGACTAATAAATAAATAAAATCCAAGCACCCATTAACCTCGCATTGAACTCTGAGAGACTCTGTATCTCGTTCATGATGATTGATAGAGTCTTAGCTGTGTTTGACCACTAGGTGACAGCAGCGAGCTGCAATAAAGTCAGTCTTTGCCCAGCCACGTTATAAAACCCTCTGTTAGGTTGACAAAACGTAACTAAAAACCGTAAAGGACGAGATCTAAATGAATCCCAAATGTAAATCACAGTCAGCTGTATTTTCATTATTATAATTATTCATTTAGTTTTGAACGCTCCAAAAATGCTGAAGCCAGATAAGGCGCAGAGTGACGGAAAAATAATCCAAGATGTAATAATAATAATAATAATAATAATAATAATAATAATAATAATAATAATAATAATAATAATAATAATAATAAAAGAAAAACATTTTCGGGATATTTCAACAATAAATTGCGTCATCGTAAAAACAAGTTTGCACCTGTTTTGTGTTTTCATCTCACATTTATGTGCATCAGTAGGATAAAACGTGCAGCTTGCTTTAGGACTGCCAATAAAGGGATATTTAATTGTTAAGATGTTAAACAAATAAATACACTTTGCACCATCTCATGCTCCAACTGCTCACCTGTGACTATCTTAATGACATCCCGGTCTGAGCATTATTATGAATTACTAGTAAAAACATTTTACTCCCAGAAACTATAAAAAATCATCTCGCCGTCACTATCGAATAATTTCCCAATTATTCTGACCATTGGTGTATATTTCAGATGCAGGTGATTGAGTGTGGCTATCTCTCCGCACAGCAGTATCAGTGCCCACATCTGCAAAGCAGCTGAAGGACACTTCCAAGCAACCGAGACGAAGCGATAAAGTCCGTAATTAAAATGCAAAGGCCAGAATAGATAAAAAAAAAAGGGAAGAAAAAGAAAAGAAGCAGCTTTTTGCATGTGTTTCCCCCTCCTTTTCCTGCCTTGGAGCTCAATAAATATGGAGCAAGACTGCAGGGTTGTAGAAAACCAGTACGATTTAATGACAAAAAAGCAGATAGAAATTGTGCAATTGTTGATTTCGTTTCCCTCTTTGCTGGATCACAGATTTCAGGTCGATAAATTTTTATTTTGGTTTTATTGTTTTTTTTTTTTCTCCCCTCCCTCTCTTTTACACCAGAAACTCAAACTCATCTGAAGGATTATAACCGTTATCTAAAAATTTTAAAAAAGCCTGTTATTGTTTGTTTGACAATAAGCAACATATATATATATATATATATGTATATATATATATATATATATATATATATATATATATATATATATATATATATATATTAATCTGTGCGTATTGCAGATTAATATTTCACATATTGTTATTTTCCCCTTTGATTGACAAGAAAAAAAAGGACTTAGAAATTGACATTACAATTATTTATGATAACCAAATAATAATTTCTCTGCAGCCGTCATCGTTCCTTCATTGTATTTGAGTTTCTGATGTTCAAGATTTGAATCAAAATATGTCAGAGATTTGATCTCCGACTTCTGCAGGATTTCCCCACAGAAACGTCTTACATATCAGATCATAATCACAGGATTAAGGTGGCACAAGAACACGTGTCTGTGTTTGTGCTTTGGCACAGCTTGACATGGAAAACAAACCCAAAACAAAAACACAGTTAACAAACAAAGTAAAGCCATACATATGTTTTTTTTTTTTAATAATAATAATAAAAAAAAAACACAGTCTTCTCATCTGACGGGATCAGGGTCACTTTAAATATGTCCCCTGTTCTTTTTACTTAAAGGAAGCAAGGCCAAAGTAAACTGGATCCCTCTGAAGGCTCCAGTCGGACAGTCTCGGTCTGTTTCGTCACAGCGTTTTGGGGAAACGTACAGAAATAACCAACAGCAAAAACACAGTGTAAACGGACGCACAGAAAGGAAATCACGAGTCAACCAATACATTTATTATTATTATTATTATTATTATTATTATTATTATTATTATATCAACAATATTTTTTCTACATTTTCAACATTTATAAATTGACATATTATTTTAACGAGACATGATAAATAAGAACATAAATTAAATAATAATAATAATAATAATAATAATAATAATAATAATAATAATAATAATAATAAACGGTTGGTTGGTATTGTGGGCTACAGCATTTGTCTGCCATTTCAGCCCTGTCTTTTACCACAAGCTGCAGGATCCCTGTCGCTTTTGTTATGATGGAAAGATGGCGTTTATTTACCCACACCGACTGCAGCCTGCTCCTATAGTTTTCCTCCTCCTGCCTTTCTTTAAGACAGATGCAGAAAATGTCGCTGCTTTCTCCCCCCATCTTTTATTTTTTTCTTCCTCTCTTCTCCCCTATTTTGGTTAGCACACCCCAGCTCAATGTGCCTGGCATGAAGCCATTCTACACATCTCTGCTCTGAGTGTTTTTTTTTTTTAGCACCGGGGTGCCACTCTGCATCCCTGCGTCCGTCCAACACTTAAAACTGGCTGAGGTCCAGTTCCAGCATTGGGAATTTTAACAAATAAGAAGCTTCCTCCTGCAGAGGTTCGTATTTTTCCCCCGAAAAATAATAATAATAATAATGATAGTAAAAAAAAAAAAAAAAAAAGAGAAGAAAGTACTGGACAGGGGTCACTGCACAGGAGTCTGTCCTCCGTGGTGAGGAGGGGTGTCCCCGTACATGTCCTAGAAGAAAGTACTGGACAGGGGTCACTGCACAGGAGTCTGTCCTCCGTGGTGAGGAGGGGTGTCCCCGTACATGTCCTCCCCTCCTGATATCTGTCCCCCAGCGGGGGTCATCCTCTTCTCCTTCTGCCGCCGGTTACAGAACCAGACCCTCACCACCTCCTTCTCCAGCTGCAGGCTGTCCGCCAGGGAGTTGATCTCCGCCGCTCCCGGCTTGGGGCATTTCAGAAAATGGCTCTCCAGAGCGCCCTTGACGCCCACCTCGATGGAGGTCCGCTTTTTCCTTTTCCTCCCCTGCGCCGCGATCTTATCTAGGCTTGTGGGACTCCCCGACGTGGAGTCCGCCTCCTCCAGCCACTTGTTCAGCAGCGGCTTGAGTTTGCACATGTTCTTGAAGCTGAGCTGCAGCGCCTCGAACCTGCAGATGGTGGTCTGAGAGAACACGTTCCCGTAGAGCGTCCCCAGGGCCAGCCCCACGTCCGCCTGCGTGAAGCCCAGCTTGATACGCCGCTGCTTGAACTGCTTGGCGAACTGCTCCAGCTCATCCGAGGTCGGCGTGTCCTCGTCCGACTGGTCCTGGTGGCCCCCGTGCTGCTGGTGCTGGTGGTGGTGGGCCCCGGGGCCGCCCCCGTGCTCACTGAGGTGCGGGCTGTGGCTGTGGTGGTCTTCGTCCCGCAGAGGGTGGTGGTGCATCCCCCCCTGCTCTCCCCCTGGCATCAGAGCGAAGCCGGACTGGGTGTACACCAGGCTCTGTCCCTCAGATGTCGCCATGCCGGTGATGTGCGTCGTGGCCGTGCTGGTTCGCCATGCTCTGGCGTCGTGATGCGCCTGCTGGTGCGCTAGGTGAGGGTGTCGCTGTTGCTGTTGCTGCTGCTGTTGCTGCTGCTGCAGGCTGCTGGAGTTCTGCAGCTCCTCTCGGTCACTGTCATGCAGTATGGGCTTCACGTCCTGTTCTCGGAGGGGACTGGACGGCCACGGCGTCCCGCTGTCACCGTGAGAGAGCGCCGTTATCCACTGGTGCGCGTGGCTGAGCGGATGCCCACCGCCCGGTAGCGTGCCGTAGTCGTTCTGGAGCAGGGTGTGCGCGTCCCTGTACGCTGCCGCCTGCTGCATGCTCCCGGACTCCGAGTGCGGCGGCGGCGGCGGCGCGCTGCTGGGGGTGCTGAGGACGCTGTAGTGGTTTGACGCTGCGGTCGCCATAAACTCTCTCGGAGCCAGAGTGGTAGCCGGAGTTAAAGAGGGAGGCTGCCTCTGAAAGGAACTCTCTTTGCGCCACGGGGCAGCTATAGGCGTCTCTCTCCAGCATCTCCCGGGCGCTGTGCCAAGGGGACGCAGAGGCGCGCACCTGTGGTCCGCCTCGCTCCGCTCTTTATTGGCCGAGAACGCCTGACAGATGTGGTTACCCCTGACAGCACCCCGCTCATTGGTCACGGGAGATTGTGCTGAAACCCCAATCAGTCTGGCCAACAATGCGAGCAGTCCTGCAGCATGTTGGCGAACAAAGTGGAAGGAGAGATGTGGCAGCTGAGTTCAAACACGGAAAATACAGAACATGTTCAGACTTAAGACAATTTAAAAAAGAAAAAAAGAGAAAACGTCTTGTTACAGTTAATGTCTCTTGATCTGGGTCAGTGGGTCACATTTATTGGTTTCATGCGCAAAAATGACGCGTAAAAGTTGTAAACCTTCCAATTATGCACATGTGTGTTCAAAACCAAAACAGGAAGGGAGTGGAAACCAAATTCTTCTTAGATATATTGCAGAGATCATTTGGAGGAACTCCCAGCTGCCTCTCTGCCCTCAGGACGCCGTCCAAGGAGAGCGAGAGCGAGAGAGGGAGAGAGAGTGTGTGAGAGGGACCGCGTGCTTCCAGCTTCTGCCCCGTTGCCATGGCGAACGCGGTGAATGGAACAACGACGCCCACGTCACAGCTGCAATTCGCAGCTTCTTTTGCGCTTCGCCCGGCCCGTCGGGGACAAATAATCCAGGGGAGGGCGCGAGCAGAGAGGGCAGCTGAGGGGCCAAACAGAGAGGAGGCTGCAAGAATGGATCCCTCAGTGCGCCGTGCCCCCTTCCACCTGCTTGTTGGGTAAACTTTGGAGATGGATGCGCCCACAGTAGCACGAGGAGGGCGGGGGGGAGAGGAGGGTTTGTTTTCCTCCCAAAAAATTCTGAAGGGCTTGAATTGACCGAGCAAATGAACTAAATACCCCAGATCTTTTTGAAATTAGTGAAGCATGCTTTGGAAAAAACTGATTTATTCTGCCTGTTCTTAGTTTAGTATATTTGTAGAAGTAGCATTCTGTGCTGCACTGTCGATTTTAGAAGGAAAAAACAAACTTTATTTTATACAAAAATTGACTTTTCTACTTCCATTATTTGACATAATGCAATACTTTCCTTACAGTTTGAGTGACATATTTTTAACCTCTTCTCATCAAATGATGGTGGTGATGTGATGTATTCTTGATAGACAAAGAGTCAGTTTAATGACATTTTTCTTTGAAACAGTGAAAATTTAACCATAATTTAAAAAAAAAAATAAAATAAAATAATAAAAATCAAAGATTGGGGACAAAATTCTTCCAGATCAGCAATGCCAGCTTTGTGAGTAAATCTGACAAATCACTATGCAAGTCTTGTACGAAAACAACAATATTTACCTCAGTGTATGTCCAATCCAATTGATGAGGAGAATTGTGGCACACTACTTCTAGTTTTTGAAACTCAATCATAGAGTTTCCTTTTGTGTTGCATAAATAAGAGCAACACATTGTCAGACCAGCCATGTGTAATGAGTGTGTTTCAGATTTTAAATGATCTGTCTTAAAAACAGCTCCAAGCTGCAGCAGAAGTATTGAAAATGATTGAAATATCTCCAGTCTGGCAAGAGCAAGTAGCCATAATTTGTCCAAAGCTTTGATACATAATATGTACTGATAAACAGCTGAAGCCAACGACACGATCTATAATAAAATAATCTTGAGTCGTGTCTTCTTCATTTGATTCCCCCCCCCCCCCCCCCCCATGTTTAGCATTAATAACATCAATATGTACAGAATGTTGTACATTTTGAAGAATTCAAAAGGTTGACATTCTCTGTTCTGCATACTTGAAGCTTACATCATTCTATATTAATTCAACTAAAGATGTTTCTGTAAGATATTTTGCGACATTTCACTATTATTGGCAGGTTTGATTTTGCTGCATCCCGTCTGTAAGTTAGTTGAGTGATATTAAAAAAAAATTACAAAAAAAATCTTATTCTGCTGAGTCCCCCTGAAATCCACCCAAAGCCCCCAGGGTATGTCTAGACCTACTTGCAACTAGTTTTAGGGATATGTGATTTTATTGGCTCAATGTGGGGCAAACACAGCAAAAAATAGATAACTTGAAAAAAAAAAAAAAGAGAAACTTCAAGAGCCCAACAGATACACATCTGCAGTCAGATTATTGGGGGGAAAAGCACATTGTGAGAGAAAACTATCACCCTTAACATTTGTTCATAGTATGTGCCACATTACAACAACAAATTTCATTGCATGTTATTGGGATTTTATGTGATAGACCTGCAAAATGGATAGTGCAATTGTGAAACTGAAGGAAAATGATAAATGCTTTTTAAATTGACACAAGAAATACAATCTAGAGTCTTTGACGCATTTTTACATATCCCCCTTTACTCCGATACGCCTGGTTAAAATCCATTGCAACAATTTGCTTTCAAAGGTGATCAAGGAAGTAAAAGGCAGTGTATTTACAATTTCATCAGTAGGAATACAGCTGTTTATGTCTCAGATGTGACATAAAGAACCTAAACCTTTAGTATAGATAGAACATCAATCATCTTAATTAAATATCAACCAGTGCATTCTACTGCCTATGCTGTTAGTGTGTAATTCTCAGGAGGAGCTGCAGAGATCCAAAACTCTGGTGGAGAATTTGTTGACATGACAACAAATTCTTAGTCGTGTACTTCCACAAATGTAGCCTTTTGGGCAATTTAGTGGAGCAAGGTGCAAAATGTAGCCTTTTGACCTTCTTAAAATGCATGTTAAACATTATGCAATTTTGGATAATGAACACTTCCCATCACCTTGAAGACAGCATTATAATAATATAATAATTAAGCACAGTGGTGGCAGCTTTATGCCGGATGCTTTTCTTCAAAAGAGCAAAGTTGGTTAGAGCTCACAGATGGATGGAGCAAAACACAGCTGAAAACTTGATACTGAGCACAATAAACTGAAGCTAGAAGTTCACATTCCAGCTGCAGAGCCAGGAAAACCGTCAGATCCTCAACAGAAGGGTTTGGATAAGAAGATATAATTGTCAGAATGGCCCAGTCAAAGTCTGAACCTAAGTCACACTGAAAACTGCTGTTCACAGACACTCTCCATTAAATCCGACTGAGCTTGAGTTCTTTTACCAAGAAGAAGGGGAAAACATTTTAATCTCTGTAACTGAGAAGCTTGGAGAGTCACGGCCCAAAAACCTTACTGCATGAAACGGAGCAAAAGCTGGTACAAAGTACCAAGGAGGGCTGCGTGGATTTACACACAATTTACAGCTTGCGCTTTCTAAAAGTTTAGAAAACCATCCATCATTTTCCTTCCCTTTCACAATCACACCCTACCGTGTGTTGATGTATCACATAAAAACCCAATAAAATACACTGGAATTAATGGCTGTAGCCTGAAGACGTGTAAAAAAGTTCAAGGACTATAAATACTTTTGCAAGGTGCTGTATAATGATGGGTTAATTAGCAAACACAGTGAATGAACAAGCTGGGCATGCATTGGCTTAAACTGACGTAAATTTACTGGGATCGAAAGAACAGCAGCTTATGATCGGGGGCACAATTCAGAGAATTACTAAATGTGTCACCAGGGGTTTTGGCAAGCCGTGTGTTGAGACAGGCAAAACATATTACTCTAATAGACTAATATGCAAACTACTGGCTGCCCAATTACAGAACTTAATAATGCATAAATGATGCGAGGCCTGTTCTTACAAGTCGAAGGGGTCGCTGTTAATTCAGTCAAAGGCTGCTGGGTATGGCTGCTAACCGACTCAGCAGGTTCGCACACATGCTGCCTCAGTTTGTCTGCATGTATTCAAGAGTGAGGGTTAATGATGAAGATTCTGAGCGTTAAATTAACAGTAATTATGTGGCCCCATAGCTGTAAAGATTCAATTTCTTTCCAAACCTAATGGGTCTAAGTGTCCCAATGTGGAGGCTAAACTCTGTATGAGATATTTATGATTTAAAAAGCACATAGTATCAAGGAAGCATCCATGGATGGGTGCATCTGGGGTGTATCTAGGGGGAAATAAAGGTGGTTGAAAGAATTGAGTCTGATGTCGAAGAGTGGATTGTACAGAATCTAAATTAATCCAGATGTGAAAATCCATTTCTGTTTGTTGTTCCTGTGTAAGTAGTGCCACCTGCTCGTTTTTGCCACTTTCAGGAAAAAAAAAGAAAGAAAAAAAAGCATGATTCAAGTGTGAGATGAAGCAATTTCTCTGAGTGAACTGGCAAATTATCCGGACCAATATGTGACCCTCTCATGTCCCTCCCCCTGTGGGAACCCTAACACCAGGGGTAACTGGGGCAGGAGGGAGGCGGGGGCTTCTTTATGCTGCCGGACACAGGGAGATAATGGCCATTCCTCCACAGCTGGCCCTCACAATCAAAGGAAGAGGGAGCTTGGAGGATTCCAGCTTTAACCAGGCCTTTGTCTGGGCTAATTACATCTGAATGCGAGACCCCAAGAACCCTCCTCCCTCCCGGAGCAAAACCTGCACAGAATACCCTAAACAACCCTTCAGCGAGGAGGCACAGTGCACAGACATGGGTGCACATGCACAGAAATATAGAAACCTGCAGACTAATTCACCATCCTTAAATGTTAACTGGCGTACACACACACCCACACACCCCGACTCTGAACTCGTTCATTACCCAGAAACACATCCCCATCTCCAGCAGGCTCTCATCAAAGTGCTGTGCCTCGCTCGCACACACTCACTTGTGGCACTTGGCATTAGATCAGATCTCAGTTTGCTGCTCTCAGAAGAGATAAGGAGGTCTTAGAGGACTTAGGTTGAATAGAAAACACAGTGAAGAGCCTTTCCCTCATGCACCCCCATAATCCCAATCTATACCGTCCCTCTGGAGCCCCCCTGCCCCCAACCTCCAGTGCTCTACTCCATCTGTGCTCTGAACTATTCAGCTTATAAAATTGCTCTGTGATATTTGGTCTTAGAGAGAGAATCTTACAAAGTCGGCTCAAATCAGCTGTTTATTTGTAAAAAGTAATGCACAACTTTCAAATTGCACATCAAATATTAGTTGCAGGTCTTGGCAGAATGCATTAATTCTCTGGTTGTTTCCCAGATGTAAACTGTGTTTTAAACAATCTATAATCAGATGAGAATAATTCAATCCAGGTTGGACACAGCATCACATTTTTTTTTTTTTGTTTATGTCTAACTCTTACTCATGTCCATTATGAATTTCAAACTGATTTAAAAAAAATGTTTGGTGTGGAATAGTTAAAGTCTGAGCCTAGATTTTTTTTTTAATTATTTTGAACTAGAGATGGTCAAATATTGTCCAGATTTGTTAAAAGTAAAGATAAAAAAAACCATTAGCCATTAAGTTAATGCCAATTAGAAATTCTGATTCAAAAACAAACTTCAGCCAATATTTTTGTAATCCTCCAAACATGCACAAAACAAGAGTGAAGGTGCTTGCAATACAGAAAACTTGTTTGAGTTGTACTTGACAGATAATTGCTTATGTGGCGCCACTTGATACACCATGACACTGGGCAATGTTGTCTAAATCAAGTATTGGTACCTAGAAGAATTTGTATATACTAATGTAAACATATTTTTGAAAATTTGTTTTTAAAATAGATTACATGTATTAATTCACTGGCTATCTAACTGCTTTTACAACAGCAGGAAACAAGTTTCACAATGTCAAATCATTGTGTGGGTGAAAAGGACAAGAGTCCCATCGTGATGAATTGCAATTTTTTTTCTGGATGATGATAAATGTCTCTCAGTTGTCAAGAACTCTACTTCAAATTTGAGAGCAGAAGCAGAGAACCTCTACTCAGCAACATTGTTGGGGCCCACTAAATCCATGGTAAATTGTGATGATGACTTTTGAAACTCTAACTTTTAGCTTGACCAAATATGTGACCCTAAAGAGTTGCCAGACAAATTGTGGAAGTGTTTTACTATAAATATATCCAGCAAATCTGAATAGAATTTATTCTCCCAAAAAACTTCAGAAAGAAGGTAGAGTACACAGAAAATAATAAATACATGTAAGATCTTTAGCAAAAACGTTAAGAGGAATTTTAAGAGCAACTTTTCATTCTGAATTTACATAAACTGTATTTTGGATTAGCGGTCATCTTGCCCATTCAGGTTAGATCCTTACATTTAAATGTTGGGTCTTCCTGTTGAAGAGATTGTTGAGACAGAGTTAATGCTTTAAAATATCAATTTTTAAGGTCTACATCTGCTAGAAGCTGTGCCGCAACAAGCGATGAGGCTGTAGCTCCCCCTTGTGGTGACTGAAGGACACAACACACAGCAGCACACAAGTGTGTAGCTGAAACTCTGGAGGACTTGCAGAGATCTAAAGCTCAGGTGGGAGAATCCATTAACATAACAGCGATTAGTTGTGCACTCCACAGCTACATCTTTTATTTTAAAGGAAGCCATTGGACAAGCTGGTTAGGGCTGATGTTAAGACTGGAGGAGAGGGATGGAGGAAGAGATTGGGGAAGAGTTTCACCTTCCAGGAGGGCAATAACTCTGAACACACACGAAGAACTACAGAGAGATGATTTGGATCAAAGCACATCTATTTGGTGCAGTCAAAGTCAGAACCTCCAGATGAGCCTGAGCTGTTTTGGAAAGATGAAAATAAATTTCCCAAAGCAATCTTTAGTGTCATTAGGCACACACACATATACACCAAAAGCCTTGCAGGTGCAGCAAGAAGTGGTTCAGCAACCACATTTTTAATACTTTTCTGAATGTGTTGGTGTCATGATTTCCCTGTTTCCTATGTTTTCTGCCATGTTCCATGCTGCTCCTCTGCTCACTACCTCTCCCTTATATGTTAGTTAATTCATTGCTCTCACCTGCTGTCTTGCTCCTGCTGGCTGCTGATTGCTGATTGTTTTCACCTGCTGCTGCTACCTTTATAAACTCCTGAGCCACACTCAAGGTAAGATGGTCTGCCATCAATTCTTGTCACAGTCTGTTGAGACCTTCATAAATTTATTCAGGACTATTGCCTTTGTCTGCTCTGTGAGATTATCTGCCTTTGGTTATGGACCTATTCTCATGTACATGGACTCTGATTACTGCCCCACTGATTTTTGGCTCTGTTCTGCTTGCCCTGATGCTGACCTTTACTAAGGCTCTTCTACTGCAGGCCTTGAGGGTCAGTGTCCAGCAACTTATGTATTCCTAGTCCAACACATCTGAATCAAATAGCTGAATCACATCCGTAGTGTCCAGCCAATTCTCCAGGGTTTTGATTCATTATTAGAATCAGGTGTGTTGAATCAGACGCATGTATAAAAGTTGCAGGACACAACCCTCAATGCCTGGAATTGAAGACCCCTGACCTAGACACTCTGAGTACTGAGCTCAAGGTCTGAGTCTCGAACGGTTTCCAGGGAAACCACTTCTCCTGATTACGCAGTTCCTCCTGCTCACTCTGTCTGTTTCTCACTGGTCTGGTCACTGGCCCCCAGAAACTGAAGGCCCAGTTGCTGACCAACTTCCACATTTTCTTTAATAAATAAAAAAAACTCTTAATATTCACAAGGTTATTTCTTGCACTCTGTCCAAATTGTACAATACTCATTACAATTTGATCAACTGGAGAGTATCCTTTCTTGCTTTTGCTGTTGTTTTTGCATAGTACAAGCCACCATTCGTTCACCAAAGATTTAGTTGCTGCCAGTGTTCAAAGGAAGGCAGACATCTTTTACAGAAGGTAAAACATGTCTGTTTTACTGACTTTATGATTGGACTCAATGACATAAAAATGGAGCTGATTGTGAATTATGAAAGCAGTTGCCTTGTCTTCTACATTACCCAGTAGTAGTTCACTATAAGTGCAGGCCAGATTGCAGGGGAAAGAATAGTTCACATATTTAACATATTATTAAGGCTGATTGCTGGCTGTCAGATTGTACTTGCAAGTTGAATCTTTATAGCTGGTTGTGTAAACAATCAGAGGTTTCATACATAAAAACAGTTAACACATCACTATCATCTGATTTTTACAAGTGGTTGCAGACTCATAGATGGTAATATCTGCGAGTTTTAAGCTCAGAAGCTGTGACGTGATCCAGAACAATGAATAAGCCAGTCTCTTCTCTGTCGTATATGAACTGTGCGTGGGGGTTGTGGAGAGAAAAGGGAGGATACAGTACTTCACTTACCCTGGACGCATTTCACATTTTGTGTTGTTGGTGAGTGACAGCATGAGGGTTAGGAGGTCTCAATGGTGCTCAGTTTAGCATTGATTTATTCTCTTTCTCCAATTTATTTCCCCTTCGCCTGATCTGCCTCTGGGAGGACAAATGGAGGAGAAACGCCAAGCAGAGTAACTATCCCTCCCTCTCTTTCCCCTACACACACACACACACATACCCCTGCACGCACACACACCCCTGCATGCATACGCACATTGTCAGTGTTTCCACAAGCAGAAATGCTCTTAAATCCATTTTTCTTCATGCACACAGTTTTAAAACCATCTCAAACTGAGGTCTCCATTTCGGTGATCATTGTGTAGAACTGTAAATTCGCCACTCTTCCCAAGTCCCAGGGCACCAAGGCTCCTATAAGACTTCCCATGTTGTCCCATATAACTGTCTTCAGAGAACCCATAAAGACATAAAGGGTCTCTCACACCCCCAGCTGAGTGGTCATAACTCACTGTTGGGTATTTTTACAATGACACTGCTGTCGAGAAAGCCGCGATTCATCTTGTCCTCTGTTTTACAATGTCCTACATAAGCTGCAGATGTAGGAGAAGCATGAGTGGAGTCATATTTTACCATCTACTCATTGGCAGGTGCTTCTTTAGGTGTTTAGAAGAAGGCTCCGCTTCCTTTCTATGGGCTGTGATAATGACTATCATCTTTTCACTTTCAAGCTGAATAAAAAAAAATAAAAAATCACACCAGGAAAGTGGGTGTGGGGAAAGAGGGCAGGTAGGTCGTTAAACCCACTTGAAAGCTCGACGCCCTGATCGATTGTCTCTAGCCAAGCAAGGATTAAAATCAGGCTAAGTCTGTACTAATCAATACTGATGGCTAACCCCGGGGTTAAAACGGGCGTAAATCCCCATTCATGCCCATACACAAGCCCGCGCCACGGCATACAGTACAGATAAATCCGAAGCTATCCATGCAAATGGAAAGACAATTGGTTACTGTAAGAGTGCGATCAATGTGAATGAGTGCTTTATAGGCAGCAATATACGCGGTTGTATCCATGTGGAGTGACACTCAGTCTGGTTAGAAGGTAACAAGTAGGACTGAGTGAAGCTCTCATGAAAGAGTTTGAGGAACAGGGCCAGAGAGAAAACTAATATTTGCTGCCGGGTTGGCATCTCTGCAAACAGCCAGGCGGTAATAGAAGCAAGAGCGGCAATATAGACAAAGAGCTCACATGCCTGATTGACTGACTGTTTCACACCCTAATAGAAGGTGAACATCACAGCTTTGATTGATCTTCTTATCAGTAACCGGCCTCCTTATCAGGAACCAATATGGATCAGAGTATCTACAGGAAGACAAAGCTGCTGCACATCTAAATTCCATCAGTGGGTTTTTTTCCCCAGTGTGACAATGCATATGTTTTTTGCCTTATGCTTTTTCTTAAATGATAAGTTTTGTGTTAAATGAGTTTAAACAAGCATAGAGAATTATGCAAATATTGGACACTCAAAATCCCCAATTACGTGAAGCCTTGACTCTTGGAAAGCCTTGACTAGAAAATACAACTTCATCTACATGCCCAGCTTTTACTCAAAAGGAACTTTATTTAAGATGTTTTAGTAGCATATGAATTGTAATGTTACCCAGCTCATTTGGTCTTATCGAACTATTTAAATAAAATGCTTCATAGACAGAGGGAACCTGTCAGTATTTGCAATTAAAAAAAAAAGACAGGGGACAAATAGAAGGGACCATTAGAGTAAATGTAATTACAACTATAAGATGTGTTTGAATTTTACATTTTTTTAAGAGCTTGGTCTCATTTGTATTTCTGTCATCACCACCTCCTCGCTGTTTATTTGTGTCCGATTATGTCTTACCACATTTCATTCAGCTCCTGTATTCATTATTGCAGGAATGGTCTCGCGTTCGAGTTTATTTCTTTGTGCCCAGTTTCTGCCTCTATGGCAGTGTTTTGTTTTTTATGCTTGTTTCTTATTGTTCTGCTGCTTGTGTTTTGTTGTTTCTTTAAGACTCCGCTCAGCTCCCAGTATTAATTATTTATTTTCCCCTCAGTCAACCTGTTTCCAGCTGCAACCACCATCCCCTTCTCTACAATCACACTCTTCTGTGTTTAAACCTCACGATTTAAATAAACGGTTTGCGCCACTCAATACTGGATCTTATTGTTGTAATGCCCGATATCATGTGTGGTACTTTGACGGTTTCTCTGCTCGTGTTCCTATTCTCCCTCATGGTGCTTACAGCGTGGAATGATAATAAAAGACAAAAATAATTAAAAAATGAGATTGACGACACAAACAGTCATACATATGAAGCAAAGGGATTAAAACTACAATCAAATATAAAATAATAAAACTGCTCTCTTTGCCAACTCCCCATGCGGGCTTTTTGTCATGGGTCAGCTCTGCTGTAGATCAAAGCCTTTCTTAGTCAAATGTGAGGGCATGCTTCCAATAGCTGCAGCTTTGAAGAGCACCGTGAAGGACAGCGAAATGATGACCCCAAGCAGCAAAACTCAAACAAAACTGCAAAACCAGAGGAAAGTGAAGGTTGTTCAAAGGCCAAGTTAAAGCATCAGTTTCATGAAGATTCTGTAGAAAGGCCTTATCAGAGCCAAATTACCCAAAAACCACAACAGCGGTCATCCAAGTTCTCAACAATAGCAGAGTGTAAGGTCAAATTGAAGGTGAAGTTGTCAAGTTTTTAAGGCTAAGCTGTTATATATATATATATACATAATGATAATTTGTAGTAGAATGTACTTCTTTCTGCTTTGCAGTACAAAAAATACTTATATTAGGTTTTTCCAGTTTCATGAATAAGCATCAGCTGTATATGTTGCATATTTACAACACATTTCATGGAAACCTTACTGTCACACATCTTTGTTTCTTGCGTTTTTCAGACTATTCCATCTAAACTTGACACATGAAAGCAAAAACCAGACAGCGCTGTGCCAAGCACTTAAAGCCAGAGCAGCCCCCCCCTCCCCCCCTCCTCCAACCCACCCAAATAAAAAATCACACATTTGTGTTTCACCAAGCACAATTGACCACCTGTTGGTACATTTTTATAACTCTCGTGCACATGTGGTGAGTATTGTTTTCTCAAAATACTGAGGTGTGATTAGTTGGCCTCTCTGACTAATTACAGGAGCAAACAATAAAGTTACCAAACTGGCCCATTAAAATCCATAGTTGAAGGGAGAGGAGGGAAAACAGGAAAAGAAATCGAGAAATTACATGAAGTAAAAGGAACCGAGGTATATATTTTAAAAGTTGTTAGATTCAATGATTATCAGGTTTGGTAAGATAAGTTTTACAGCCTTTGTCAATAAAATTTTACACCGCAAAAATATATTTATGAGTGATAGAAATCTGAAAGTAATAGACATGATCAGCAATGATTGTGTGTAACAAGTAATGTTAACAAGTAAGGCAAATTTTATATATTTTATTGATGTTGCACTCTTTAGTTTTCTACTTCTAGTGAAGTTAGTTATTTTACTATGCAGAAAAGCAAAAAAGAAAGGTACATTTTAGGTTGAGACGCATAACAGGTATTTTAAAACATGATTGTTTATGACATTTTTCTAGGAAGACATAACCTTTCTTTCCTGTGTTTTTTAGAAGATCCATAGTTATCCATTGATACATTTCTCTTGTATTGCCCATATCCTCCCTTACTGCTTCAATCCAAGTGGGGTAGGAGCAAGACAGGCCTGTTCAGCTCACTCCATCTTATATTATGCCACCTCAGCCAGTTAGGTAAGAACTTTTTCAAGAAAAATATAACTCATTTTCAAGAAATGAATCAAAGCAATATTCCTGTTTGTCCTCAGCTTATTATCCTGTTTTAAAATCACTTTAAATCCCAATACAAACATGTCTTTGTGCATTTACACAGCTAATATTTATGTTTCAATCAAAGCCTGGCACAAAAAACGTAAATCATGATTACATTTATAGGTTTCCTACTGAAGCCCGGCCAAGGCATTCCAGAATGAAACCGGAATGGATGGCAGAGAGACCTCTGGGATCTATAAAGTGTGCGCTCATGGTGGTAATCAAACCAATCCCTGCATTGTTCTCCTACTTATTTTTCTGTCCCGGACACAAAATTACAAACCATCAGCTCTAATTCCAATTAGTGTTTCTCCGATGTATTAGCATATATTTTATCTGTGATAATAAGTTCTCTTGGTATCAAACCACCAAAGAAATAGTCCCCCAACATTTCCAGTCTCTAGTTACCATGGTCTACGAATGTGCTCCGGTTTAACAGAGGGTCGCTTAGCAAGTGGAATTTGTGCGACTCTTAATGAACAAAATCCTATTCAGCTAAAACGCAAAGCAATATGTGCAAAACAGAAACACTATATCTGAATTAGATTTAGAGGTCGTATGCATATTGAGACAATGAGTCATACGCCGTTTGCGTTATTTGAGAAGCAGATGCCCAAAACCGAAGGAATCACTGCAAATGTTGCTTTTGTGCACGCATGCGGCTTTACACGCTCATTTCTCCTCCATGCATATCAAATGTGTTTCAGCAATTGAAAAGCAAAAATCCAGGGTGAAGGAAACACAGAGGAGCCACTCTTGGAGGCAACCTCGCCAATTAATTTGCTGCTCAGATCTCAAAGCCTCACTGGAGAGGTGCTAGGCTACATACCACTGGGCTAATTTGTGCAGCAAGTCTGTATTAAATATATGCATGAGTCTAATTCGGTTAGAGTCGTATCCCTGTAGCTGTGTGGTGAGCTTGGCACTGGCTCCCATTAGCGATGTTTCTGCCTCCAGTGGAAATCAACACAAGTCATGGTCGATGCCGAGCTTTTTTGCATAAAGCAAACAAAATTAAATTTGCTTCTCTGAATCAAAGTGCCAAATGTGGGACTCTCTCTGTATTTGTGTCTGTGTCTCTTGCCAGGTCTCTGAGGGATAAATTACTCCAAAATAAAAAAAAATAAAAAAAGGAGCAAAACAGAGTTACACGGAAAGTGGAAAAGAGAGGTTTTGGTCCGGTGGGATTCCCATTCCCAATCAATCGCTGCTTGCTTTTGCTTACTGAGATGTTGGCTCATATTCTTTCAGCATGTGGTAAGAGCTGCTCTGATTTTATCTACTTTTTCCTGCATGTTTCCCTCTGTGTCTGTTTGCATGATTCATGTATTTACCTTGTTAGTGAGCTTGATCTCAGTGGAAAAGTCAGACAGAACAGTTCAAAAATCTATGAGTAAAAGGAATGAACTGTGTTGGCCCGAGCAGCTCTGTTATTTACAAGGCATGTGATCAAAACCTTATGGGAACATGATGATTTTCTTATATAATATTTAACAAACTTGAATCAGCAAATTTTACGCAAAAGCATGGACAAAAAAAACAACAGAATTATCATATAGATCATGGAAGACTAAAAAACCCAGACCAGAAAAACTTTGTTTCACTTCACAAGACAAACACATCCAATTCATATGGGCAAAGATGAATTATTCTGGAACAAATAATCTTATTTGGTCCAGTTTTAGTTAATATCAGTGTTTTGTTTTTGTTTTTCACCAACAAACGAAAAGCTAGAATCAAATCCAAGAACAGATAATCCACTTAAGTACAAATTAAACAAATAAAGACAATCATAGCTAACATTAAGAAAAATTGTAATATGTAAATAAGTATATGTTTGTCACTAGTATATTGAAATGTGATTTAGCAATTGAGTAATACATCAAATTAAGTTATGCACACAGTGTATCATGTGGTAGTTGAAATATTAAAGTACAATTGAAATTATTTATTTTTATTTCATTATTTAATGATTTCCGTGGTGCCAAATAATCTCAAATGTCACTGTGGCTCCTCAGATAGACTCTACCATCTGATTGGTTAGCCTGTATGCCTACTTTGGTTCAAACCAACCATGTCAATTTGAGCAGTTTCACTTCAAAGATTTGTTTTCGAATTTCAACGGCGGGACGTATGAAACATCAACCACTGAATTATTCAAAAGAACTTCAAGATTAGTTACTAGATGAAATATAGATTATTTAAAAACTAAGGTTTCTCAATTAGAATTAATTTAAAATATCTATCAATTTCAATCTGTGATTAACATCGGTTTTACAATGATGAACTTCCAATGAATGTTATCTTCTTTCCAAAAAGAAGATTATGTATGTAGAAAGTAGTATGTTATGTAGTATGTAGCTGTTAGTTTTAGATGTAATTCAATGAGGACAGTGCTAAAACAGAAGACAGAATGTTGTCAGAAAAAAGACAGAAAGAATTTTGTGACTGATTTCTTGTAACTGTTTTTGGTAATGATTGGCCAGCTCTCCCATGCTGATAATTGTGGACATCTCATGCTCAGACTGTATGTCCTTCACTCTATGATCTTTGCTCCAATAATATTAACCAAGCTTACTTAAAAAAAAAAAAAATTAATTGCCTTCTGGTCATGCAAATATAGTTTTTGAGGTCCGATGATAAAAAAGATCCTGCAAAGAAATTGTAAAAGCTGGAGGTACAACTTTGTCTTTGTACGTTAATTTGTGCTGTTTTGTTGTCAGATTCGGGCGCATTCATGTATGCATGAGCAGGAAAAACAGAGCCTCAGAGTCTGAGCTAGCATTTGTGAGAGAGCAAGGTAGATAAAGAGAGAGCTCCTTGCAACACACAGCATAGCCTGTCATTAAAAAACGGGGAAAAAAATGGCTGCTTGGCTGTTCCTATTGAACTTGACCTGCGGGCTGGATCAATGTACGTGTGTGTGTGTTTATGGGTGGAAAACACAATCCTGGTGTGTTTGTGAGTGTGTGTGCGGATGCGTGATTCACGAACATGAGTGCGCACGGCCTGATCAATGTGTCTCAGTGTGCCACAGAATGAGAGAGCACACTGATTACCCAGGGGTGGCGCGAAGGAGAAAGAGGAGGAGGAGGAAGAGGAGGGAGGGTGGGTTTGAAGGGATAGAGGGGTGAGAGGATGGAGGATGATGATACAGAGGGGAGGTGGTGTGTGTAGCTGTGTGTATGTGTGGTGAGGACGGAGCGGAGACCAGGATCAGCAGAGATGCTCAGCTCATTTCATTTTCATTTTCCCTTCATTTCACAGAGAGGCGAGCCGTGTGTCGGGGCATTCCACCCGGACCGGGTGCCAAAATTTAGATCTAGAGCCAGATGGCGCAGATCAGTCGAGATATGGCAACACAATCTGAATGGAATAGGTTTGGTGTGGAGGGTTCAGTGAATCCTTGTTCTTCTTAAACCCCCACGTTTAATTGCGCCCCTCCCCAACCAACCGCCCAGTGAAACACCTTCATATTCATAAACCGCAAACTGACATTACCAGAGAGGAATGCTTCCAGTTTACAAGACGGCCATAAAACCCACCAGCCTCAAGGCCACTGATGGTATTTTTTTTAATGTATATATCAAGATGGTTTCAGTCTCTGTCCTTGCCTGTGTACCTTGTCCTGTTCTCTAAAGATTGTGTCTTTTGTGAGAGATTCAGTCCCAGTCCTCAGCACTGCGGAGGCTCCTTTCATCTCAGCAGATGTAGTTCCCATCAGCAACACCTCTGTTTGGAAACCAGTAGAACCAATGTGGAAGGCATCAGATTTTAAGTTTACATACATTTATCAAAATTCGGAGCTTTAGTCTATTGTTTTAAGCTATGATGGCCACACCATGGTGACCCTCCTGAATCTCTGAATGTTTGTGCTGTTTGCAGATGTTTTTCCATGGAAAGTAATCTGCAAATTTATGCATTTTTTTTCTCATAGAGCTGATCTAAAATATTTGAGAGGGAACATAGTTGCAAAACTATTTGACATGCTATTGTCTGGCATTTGCAAGGGAGTCGTTGCATGAATAAATATGAAGTATGAGGAAAAATTTGAAGTAAAAAGAAAAGTTGTTTTCCTTCATGCATATTCTGATGTATTAACAAAAATAACTGTACTGTTTATTTTGTTTGTTTTGTTACCTGGATGGTCTAATCATTCATATTATATTCTCTAGTGTCATTTGGTGAGCTTTATTTTGTTTGCTCAGTTAGTTTAAGTTCAAATTTTGTTATGTTTGAGTTCAGTTTGTTCCTTAGACATCTTTTATGAACTTTTCCTTCATTTTTTTAGAAAATATATTTTTTTAATAATTCCTGTGAAGTGTTTTTTTTTCTTTATAGTAAAATAATAAGACAACTTCAAAGGGTTTTCAAAACTAGAACTGAGAGCACAACTTTGAATTTATTACGGATTTTCTTTCATCTAATCTAAACAGGGTCAACTTTTTACATAAAGGTAAGTATCGAATTCAAAACCATTTCGAAACCGTCAAAGTTATGACATTTTGTTTTTCTTTCTTTTTCTTTTAACCAAGTTATTAGCTTGGTGCTCCAGATCTGGCTCTTTTCCAGCACATTTGAAATCCTAGCTTAATGTTGGCTTGCTTTATCCATCCCAACACCAGTTTGGATGTGCGTTTGAGATCGTTGAACAGGTAGCTTCTTGAAAAACGTACAGCTCAGCTTCATGTTTGCACGATAAACATAAAATCCAAGTCATGAAGGTGGAACTTGCAATTAACAATGTAATCACATATTGTACAAAATTAAGCCTGCATGTATTGTATCACTGTGTGGATATGAAGAAAAAAAGTCTCCAGCTTTTAGTCATGTGCACCCAGCTATCTTTAAAACTCAATGAAAGTCCATAAAAGTATTATGTTCACAGCAAAATGTGTGTGAGAGGTGAAGTCTGAATTATTTTTGAAAAATGTTTGGGTTTTAATTGAAACTTTCAACAAATTTTGATTTGATAGTCCTGAATAAAATCTTCTATTATCTCAATAAGTCACCTTAATTGTAAAAAGAATCCACTTGTGTTCGATTTAATGTCTGTAAAAACTCTTTGTTTCCAAGGAATGAGGACAAATTCAAGGAGCCTCACTAGATTAATTATTTTCTCTCTTCTTGCATCAACTTTAAGTAAAAAAAAACAAACAAAAAAAAACCTTGTTTTTCCTTCCATATGGCCTACAAAGGCCCTTTTGTGCAAACTTCTTTAGATTTTTCAGTAGAGAGGCTGTCAATGACAGAGAAGGTCTCGTGTTGCCTACTGCACAGTTATATCCAAAGATGAGACGTGATAATCGGTTATAGAGAGAGAGACAGGACCTGACAGTTTGTCTGAGAACAACATCACACTTTTGTAAAGAGTCGCTCTGCAACTGTATTGCCGACATCATTTCATGGTCTCGTTTTTATTCAAAAGCCCGTTTTAATTCTAACGTTGACAAAAATGGCTGTGATGTATTCACAGAAGAGTCCTGAAAATCAAACAAAAAAAAAGAGAAATCTATTTTTTCAGGGGAGATGAGTCACATGATCACTGACTGGTCAATAGTATCACCTTTATGCTAGAATGAATTGCTCAGTTAATACGATTATGATGGTAATTTAGAGTTCAAACTATTTTTAAAACAAATTCTTACTATATGCAATGAAGTTTAGGATTTTTACCTTAGGATATCACAAACGCCGATATCTAAGTCACATACAGCCACACTCCCTCTAACACTGTCTGAGTAGCTTTACCCCAGTAGGAAATTAAATTGGAGAGTTGACCCAGCTTGACACAAGGCAAGCACCATTGATTTTTATTGAAAAGTGTGCCATCGATACTGAAATTGCTTTAGATTCACAGCCTCTGTGTGCCTTTTTCCTCACCGGACGGGAAGAGCTACATCTTATTGTCCTTGGAAGCAGCAAGTCACTTTGACTTCATGTCACAAGTGTACCTGAGAAACTTTTATAATAAATTAAAAGACAGAGTTTTCATGTAAAAAGAGGTATATGTGCTGAAAGATAAAACTAAATGATTTGAAATACTCACTCAGGCCTTGAGAGTTGATGTGAATTTTTAATCTCTCATACCTACAGAATATATTGACTCTCTATTCCTGGGTTTATAGGAGGCTTTTCTCTATGAGAGTAAGATTTATTCAGCAGGAGAAAAACTGAAGGTTTCTCCAATTCTAGTTCACAGAGAAGACTTACATGCAAATACAGTGAAAAAGGATTCAACTCAGGCAATTGTATTGAGACTTCTGAGACAGACAAAGCAAAGTAGGGGATAATTGTGGAAGGGGAGAAAAATGACTAATATATTCAAAGGTTCTTTTATGCATTAATTGAAAATAAATATGTTGTGCATTTGTGTTCAGTCTCCTTTTGATACCCTTAAATAAAAACCAGTGCAGCCAACTGGCTTCAGAACTCACAAGGTTCACTTGGGCAAACCGATTCACTTCCACGTCATCTTGAAGCTTTTTAATCCCAGTTTGATTCTTTGCGCAACATGATTTAGTCATTTAAAGTTAGAGGCCAGGAACATGTCTAAAAATAAAACAGTTCCTGCTAATTGGGGAGTCAAAGCCAAGTCTACACCCTGCAACATTATGATGATCTCCACACTGTTCCACACAATTTTCCACCCTTTCCCATCAAGTTCAACTGTTGCCCTTTCTTTTATTCGGGCACATACCTGAGGACATTTTATTAGACCTCCAATTATGTGTTAATCTCTACTTGAAATATTGTTTAACTTATTAAACAAAATGTTAATAGAAATTGTATCTACTCAGGACCTTCAACTTGGCCATTTTAGCCATGGTGCAAAATGTTTGAACACCAATAACACAGGCATGGAAGAATGATTGCAGTGAAAGCGAGTTTCACGTGGAATTGACTCAGACCCAGATTTATTTATTTTTAATCAAAACCATGTATGACCTTTCCATTTCAAATTCTGCACTACTTTGCAGCGAGAGTATCATGGTTGTGATGTGGAAAAACTAAACAAAAACAGCTGAAAGGTAATATTGTTATTATTTTTACAAGATGCTATCCATAGCAAGATTAAAAAAGAAAAAAAAATCAAGCTATGCGACAGCAGCTTGAGAACGAAAATAGGCTTTGACCAGAATTTTAATTTGTAAGTTATAAGCATCAAATCTAATTATGCTTATAATTATATATATATATATATATATATATATATATATATATATATATATACAGTACAGACCAAAAGTTTGGACACACCTTTCTAATTCAATGGGTTTCCTTTATTTTCATGACTATTTATAAGGCATATATATATATATATATGCCTTATATATATATATATATATATATATATATATATATATATATATATATATATATATATATATATATAAAATAAATTAAATTAATTCAGCATGAGTCAGCAAAATCCTAATTGGTGCATCTCTAATTTCAGCCGTTATTGTAATTTTAGCTAACCCCCCCCCCCAAAAACAAACAAAAAGAAAGCTTAGTTAATGAGCTTTTTGAATTAATTTTTAGATTTATAGACCTAAATATAAAATAGGAGCCTTTCGAATAAAATACTTGCAGACACAAAGTAAGTTCTCAGCTTCCCTCCAACACACAGAGCAACACTTTGCTGACGAAAGCAGTGGTGCCGAGGCTGTTTGCTGCATATTGATGCCTTGCTGAGAGCTTCCTCCTGGGCTTTACTTGATCCCTGTGTGGCCCTGATGGCATTCCATCTCAGAACAGTAAACTTGCAACTTATGTACATACACACACATCATACTGACTCTGACTTCCAAAAGCACCCTACAAGGCTTCGATTCTGGTTTGCTTTATGAGCCTGAATTTGTATTTGAGCACACAGCCTCAATTTACTGTCACCAGAAAACAAAACACACCAGAGTCTCTGAATACGTGCGTGCGTATTCAGAGATGTGTGTGTGAGAGAGCATGCTGGATGTGTGTGAAATGGTCGTGCAGTGCCAAGCTGGGACTCTCACTCTTTTCCTCCCCAACACATGCTGATAGACACTCATATTTCCTGTGGCAACAAGCGTGAAAATGGCCTCATAAATCCAAAAGAGGTTTTACAGGGACCACATCGGCGGCATAAAGGAGATGTATTATGTAAATAAAACAACACGCCATCAGTAATGCTGGCTTATAATGACTCAGTGGGAGACTTTCGGTTAAACGCAGCAACGGCTCGATTAGGTGTGTTGTAGCACAAATGCAGGCATGTTGGTGTGTGCGGGCGAGCCCCCTCACACAGACACACTCCGGCACCACATAATTTGATGTTTCATCATAAGTCTCTATCCCAGCGTGGTGTGGGTCTCTGCAGCTCGCCATGGTCCAACAATCTGTCAGCAAAGCATAAGGTGCAGGGCCAAACCACTTCCTCTGTGTCACTTACACACACACACACACACACACACAGACGCGCGCCTACACCAGTCAGGCTGTTCATTAGAGGTGAAAGAGCGAGGAAAGGTGTGTGTATGGGCTTACGGCCCGGTGTGCAGAGCTCGCATGCAAACATGAAGCAGAGCCGTGCCTTTTTTTTTTGTCGTTATACTTTGAAACACAAACTCTCCCTCACATATTCAAGTCGTTCACGCACACGCGCACACTCTGACGGGTCGCACAGCTCTGACCCGTGATGGATTGGCTGCACTCCCGCCGTGACAGACGAGCGATGGATGGAGAGCTGAGAAGATGAAGGGGAGAAAGCTAGGAAAAAAGCGAAGCGTGTGTGTGTGTGAGTTGGAGGAGAAAAAAGAGCTGAGTGAAGTGTTCTTGGTGCCAGGGAGGATCTTACATGGGGCCAAACAGATCATTTCCTCCTCGGCAGCACGTGTCATTTCCTCTAAACAGACAGCCCTTCTGTGGACAGGCGAGAGGCTAAAGGCCTGCCCTGTCAATCTTTCTCTCCTCTCCTGCCTCCTCGTGTCCTCCGTTGTCTCCTCTGTGAGCCTGTGAGGAGGTGTGTGCATGATTTATGTACCGTATGACAAAGCAGGTACTGAATTAACAATGTAGTGTTATAATTAAAAGGAGGTCTTACCAAGCACTGAAACTGTACACTGTTTTAACTATCTCTGTCCTCTTGCAGGTACATGCAATGCCATGAGACAGTATTCATACGTCTTCTTAACTTTGTCACCGTAAAACCACACAATGAAACATATTTCTTAAGGATTTCAAAATACAGATCAAGACAATGTAGTGTGTTTTTGCAATGGGGGCGGAAGATTATTGGGGTTTTTTAAGACAAAACTTTGAACAAGTGTGGTCTGCCTTTGCATTCATCCCAATGGGTAAATCCTATGAAGTACTTTAAGCAGTACGATAAAATGGAGAGCATCTATGAACAAAAAATTTATTTTTGCTACAGGTTCCTGGATGGAATTAAGTCTAGACTTTGCCTGAAAGACCACTAAGCTTTTAAACCAGTTTGTTGTATCTCTATTCATAAGTTTAGAGTCATTGTCCAACTGGAAAGTTAACTTGAGACCCTGCCTAAGGTTTTTTGAAGGACCAGGTCTTCCTCTATTGCCTCACCTGTCTTTCTCTTTAGCTCAGACCAGCTTCCCTAGTTTAAACTACATTCAAACTGCACCAGCTTACTTCAACTGGACAGAGATGTAGGTTTGCTTGTTTGGTCCTCATCAGAGTTTGATTTCACATTCACGCTTCCACAAACAAACCGGACTTTCGATAAACGAGCTAGAGTTTGATTAAAGTGGACTAAACATTTAGGACCGCACCATTTGTTCACCACTGATGAACAAATGGTGCCGTTTGTTCATCAATGTGCTTCAGCAAACTTCTGAGACCTACACACAACAGCTTTACCTACACTGTGATTAAATTACACACAACTGAACAGTTTTTTTTCTTCTAGTAATTAGATGACTTCAGTAGGCAATTGTAAACACTGTTTTTGTCTTTGTTTATGAGTATCAAAATGGGCAAATACAAATATGTGCCTTTTTCAGAGTTTCATTTGTGAAACTACGTCTAATGTTGTTGTGATCTTGTGACAAAATACAAGAATGCTCCAGGAGTGTGAATACTTTTGCAGAGCACTATAAGAAAAAAGAAAAAAAATAGAAAAAAAAACATTAACTACATTGTTAGCTAGGAGGGTTTTTTTTCTTTTTTGCAGTTTCTGCAGCGGTGGGAGACATGACTTGTATTTTCACATTCAAAGTGTGCTGTTTGTGCAAACCAGCAATTTAACTTGCTGCTAATTACACACTTAAAGATGTAATTAGGCCGCCTTGTTCCACTGCTACACAAGGATATCACGCAGTAACCAAGCAAGGCACTCAGTAAAGAGAAAGGAGGCTCACACGTGGCACACATACACACACAAACAGCTTGGACTCAGCATATATAAAAAGAGGTTTGGAAATAAATGTTAATGGTCAGTTTCTCATTATATGTTTCGGGTGTTTAAGTGTAAGAGCTCAGTGTAAGCAAGCCCACTTTTTTGACAATCCTTCTGAAAATTTACAACATGTATAATTATGTTCTGTTTAGTATTTGCTTGGTTGATCCGTTGGCAGTGTCAGCAAATTTTTACAACTTTAATTTTGGGTGAGGTCATAGATATTCAATTATTTAACCAGGCACACACTAACGTGTTTTTTTTTCTGATGTTGTTTCTATAAAATCTCAATAACTGTGTGGCATCATTTATTTTTTTTTAGGCACATAATCACTTGCAGCTTTCTTCTTCCTAACTTTCCTAGCCATTGTTTAATTTTTCATTGCAGTAGAGAAATGTGAAGAAACACAACATGTCATCTATTATGTTGCAGGGTATAATACTCATTTGCTCTTGTTAATATTAGATCTAATTGTTTTGATTATTTGCATTAATTTAGTTTGGTTTGTGGTGTGCAAGGAATATACTGTAGTTGGGTCCTTTGTCCGAAAGAGGGGTGTGTTACCGCCATAATCAAAAGAGTCCACTAGGGGCACCAGTGCGCTCTTCTCTACACTCAATACAAGAGTAAGTGAAAGCGCACTGATTTCATCTTGTGATCATTTCTTCGCTTACATTTTTCCTTTTATAAGGTAAGAAATGTGATTTAACTCTCAGGAGAATGGCATGTGGATGAAGGCTAGCCCTGTATGTGCGAATTTGTATGTATTTGGTTTATATTGCTTTAATGTTATGTGCGAAGAGTGTTTGGCTAACTAGCTTAGCTCTGTTGCTAACGGCAGTAGGCCTCATGTCCCGTTCGGCATCCGGCAGTTTGATTTGTTTAAATTGGAATAATAACTTGTGATTTTTGTGAAGTAGTACAAGCAATGTACTGTTTCTCATCATTTTGGTTGGAAATATTTCTATTTTTTAATTATTAATTCAGTTCTGACTGTACCATAAAAAACATTACTTAAATAAGTCAGAGTGAAATGTTTAAATATTGTTAAATAACTGTAATGTGAAATACTTGATTTTGTCTAAAAAAAATTAGTATAAATGACTTGCAGTTAGAAAGGTTGAGAATTGTAAGAAAAGAGATTTTTGTGTTCTGCATCTCTACACTCAATAAAGTGTAGAGATGCAGTGAAAGCGCACTGATTTCATCTTGTGATCATTTCCTCTCTTACATTTTTTATTTTATAAGGGCTGTCAATTAGTATTCAAAATTCATTAATATCTGTTGCGATAGCTTTGTATCCCAAACACTTTGTTTGATTTATTTTAAATTGCTGGAATTAACTAAGGTAGGGGATTCATAAGATCCACTAGTATCCTTCAACTTTCCTGAGGATCTCTTTACTTTACTCCAAACTCACGGCAGTGTAGCATCTATTGTACCAATGATTTATCATCTCCCTTCAAAACATCCAAGCTATCCCTGCAAGTATATTGGAGACCTTCAACTTCCACGTGAGATTTTAACTTTTTTCCCTCTAACTTTATGAGAGAGACTAAACATTTTCAGTTGTGAGAAGTGGGCAAAGAACAGCTTTGCAATATCTAGTTTCAAGGTTTCAAGGAATACAACAACATAGCTAGTGGTGCAAGAACAACTGGCTAAAGAAATACAATCTCCATTAATCTGTATGCAATATGGGATTTTTTTCTGTTTGATTTTCAAATATCTGTTTCTGTTTCTATGCTAAGATGATTCAGTTGGCATTGTCCTGTTTTTATGTTTCTCCTTGTATATTCTTGTGATTTTAGTCAAGTTTTCCTGTGTTTTTCTTTTACTGTGTGATAGATTGACAACTGCTCCAGGGTGTGCCTTTCCTCTAACCCCATGACTGCTGGAGATCGCAACCAGTCCCCCTTGTGACCCAGCAAGGAAAAGCAGGTATGGATGATGGATGGAAGGTCTTTTACTTCCCTCCTAGCAAGCACTTTAGACAGTTCTTTTTGAGTGGCTGACGTCATTGTAGTGAATCAGTTGACTTTTAATTGTTCTTATTAAAGTCAGTCATCATTGCTGTTGCCTCGCTGCTTTCAGAGTCTTGTGTTTCCCACCAACCCAGGGGAGAGTCATTCAGATATACATAAACTTGGTAATTGGTAATTTAATGCGTCAACAGCAACGTTAGGGGGACATTTGGGGCTGTGATTCTCTCTGGTTTGTGTTGGAACAAAAAGTTTCTGTTTCATTAAATCACGCTGATGGGAGCTGGAAGGCATGAGTGGTCAATTAAACTTTGTTAAACCAAAAGAAATTAAGCAATCATTTGAAAGGATGCAAAGAATACTGAAATAGCTTTAACCCTATGATTCAGCCACACCTTGCCGTCATATGTTGTAAAGTTATGTGTGATCACTGTATACAGTGCTTCTTTAAACTATTAGCTGTCCTCCTTCTTCTCTTTTCCCCTGTGTCTAAACTACAGTGTCTAATAAAACTCTCCCTCCCTTAAGAGCAGCACACAAAAAAAACATCAATAAATGTGATCTAAACATTGATGTAAGACCCTGAAAAACCACTGACGGAGCTGCACTGACGCACCTGATCGTTACCTCAACGAGCACGGAGGGGCTCTGAAGGCACAGAGCTTCAAGAGGAATGAAGCACCAGCCTTCATCTGAGCCTTGAGATATAAGCAGTGTGCGTGGGCGTGTGTGTGTGTGTGTTTAGTTGCCCTCACTCTCTGGCTGGCTGCTTAAGAATTCAGTCACATCTCTTGCTAGCAGGCAGGCAGTAAGGCGCTTTCACGCTCACAGGTTTGCTTCAGTTGGGTCTAATACCCCTTTCTCCCTCCGTGTGTAAGCGTGCGTGTGCGTGCACGCGAGCATATGGCAAAATCTGAATACGTGTGTGTCTCACGCTCTCCCGTTCTTTGTTTCTTTACTTTGTGTCCGTGTGTGACAGTTGTGCGCTTTCGACTTTATGACGCGTGTGTCTGTTGGCTCTCAGCGCTGCTGATAAACCCACTTAGACTCTCCCCTGATCTGTTCGCTCTGGGCTGGCAACCCCCTGCCTTGGCTGACACAAACACACACACATGCACGCACACACACACACACAGAGCCCTCTGCTTTAGCTGCTAGCTGATCTGTGACGGCCTGCCACTCAAACGAAGCTCTGCTGAGACACTGCACAAAGGAGGAGAGGAGGTTGGGAGGGTGAGGAAGGAAAGGGATGAGGGGGGTGGAGGTGAAAGACGGAAAAGGAGAGAGAGAGAGGGTATCAGTGTCTTTCTTTCGGGGGCCTGCTAGCTCCCCACTCTCTGGCTGACTCCTTATCTCCCCGCTCCTCACTCTCCTCCAACTGACTGGCTTTGGCAGCTGTTCCTCACTCTTTGACTCGCCTCTCTCTTTTTTTCCTCCATTCAGTCTTTTTCTATGTCCATGTTTCCGTTTTCTTACGCTTGTAATTTCCCACCTGACCGAATGTCAGTTCATCTTCGCTCTCATTTACAAGTGTGGACTTAGCAAAGGGTGGAGAAAAAAAAGGCAAAGAGAGCGAAAGGAATTAGAAGTGTATCGGGGAGAGTTGTGTGGCAGCTATATGGGACAATGCAGTTTTCTGAGGAAACACTTGTTTGCAGAGAGGAACAGTGAAGATGTTGTATATAGGAAATGTACGCATCCTGAAGCAAGTCTCTCAGGCCCCTGGTCAAAAAAAAATCCTGTCTGAACAGCATCCATCATCCATTTATAGTAAACAATCCAAAACTGACAAAACATGTTATTGTTCCGCAATTCTAACTCTTAAATATCGTTACAGGAGCTTTAAATATTCTTCAACTTCCTGCTACTTATCTATTTACAGATATCATGTCATTAACATCATTTCATTGCAGAAAAGTAAATTATGTATGTAAAGCTTGCAAGATGACTTTTTTAGGACTAACAACATAAACGTACTGCCCCATTTCTGAAAATGACAGAGCAGTCATTGCTCCTTTTGCTCCTCTGTCCATGCACCAAAGGTCACACACCTCAATCTGACAGACTAGAAAAAAAGTTAAACTGCCCCAGGAGAGTCTTTCTGACATATACTAATTTGGCTCCTTGTTTGTAGAAAGGTGCAGGGTTGCAGAGAGGAGAAGTTTGCACGGAGATCAACAGCATTGGGACAGGAAAGAGAGACTTGAGAAATTTGCAAAAGTATGAAACTGTGCTTTTACATTAGCTGACATCTTTTTAACTGTTTACATTTAGTGTGTCAAAAGAAAACCCATCCCTAAGCTTTTTACACAGACTCTTTCACTGCTCTTGGGGAATCCCTTACAGCTTTACTTCCTTTACCAACTTTAGGTCAGGAAACAAGCATATAGTTGGCAAATCTCATCATACTGACTGTTTTCTTATTCACAGGTTGGACATTAATCAGATCATCAAGCATAACATTTAATGTGCAAGAATATAACTACACAATATGTCTTAATATTTAGTTTGTGACTGACTACATAATGAGCAGAATTGGTATTAATATGCAGACAAGGAAGAGAACTGTCATTTTTCTTTTTACAATCCACATGTTCCCAGGAGAACGATGGTCTGTTTGCAATAATCAACATGCCGAACATGTTTGGTATGTTGTATTTAAGGATCAGGACCGTTGGCACTTCAGTCACACCAGAGGGACAATCAAAGCTGAAATTTCAGAGCCAGCCTCTTGGAGGAATTCTAAGCCCAACAAAAGTAAACCAAACGAAGAAGATGAAACATTTCTTCAGTCTTTAGGTCCTTTTTGCTGTTTTAGTTTTCTCTAGTCAATCCCCACAAGAAGCCAGGTTTCTAGGGGACATTATTATTGGAGGATTGTTTCCAATACATGAAAGTGTTGACGATGCAGGACAGTGTGTGAAAGGTATGTCTCTATCTCTCACAGTGCTACACTGCTAGTGTAGGCAAGAAATTTGCCTCAATGTTACAATGATGCAAAACTAATTAACTTTTCTATGCTAATTTACCTCATTTCCTGGATGATCTTTAGTCCAGTTTATAAAAATGTGAACAATCACTACCACCCAGCAGTTGAAGTGGTTGTCATTGCCATCTCAGCCTATGGCATCCTAATTTTTCAGTTTCTAATAAAATGCTATATCATCCAAGAACAGAGGCTGTATTTTGGAGTAATGTAAGAGATTTTGTCCACCAGGATGTGGAGGGAAACCAGTCTGGTGGATTACGAAAACTTTGACCTGTCTTCAAGCAAGGTGTCGTAAGCCAACTGAATAGCTTTTGTTTATAATAATAAAAAAAAAAACCTTGGTTTAAAAAAAAAATCCAATGCACTATAGATCTTTCATCATAGAGTTGCAGTCAAGCCCAGTATCACTTCAACCAATGCCTGATCAGATAAGGTGCACAAACACCATTATGGGACCTTTCTCTTCCACTCCAGTCTCAGATACTCAACCTTCCTAACCAACCATTGTACTCAACCTCAGAAAGCAACCTGTGAGGAAATATTTAAGCTTGCCAACATGAGCGCAGAGGTGACTGGGAAAATTCTGGGAGGTATTTTTTCTGCAAACGTTTTTGGCGTTTGGGGAACCAATAGGAAGTAAATTCACACAGGGCTAGTGCGAGTAAAAGTCGGGCCTTATCAATTAACAACTCTGACTAATGATTTACAATGAGTTGCTGTACAAAAACACTGAGGACTGAATGGCTTTTAATAAAAAAAAACCTTAATAAAAAAATCCAATGCATCACAGATCTTTCTTTCTCTCTCACTGTGTACCAAGTAGTCTTGAAATCACTGTTTTTTTATATAAACCTTTTGTGATGCTGTGCTGGCTAATTTTATGAGAGTCTGACAATGTGTAAAATCTTTATGTAAGCTTTTATACTTTTAAAAGTGTGATAATATTGTAATAATCATATTGTAGTCATTTAACATTTTTATTTTATCCAGACAGTTAAAAAGTATTTCATGTACAGTTGTTGAGGAATACCTAGAATTTCTATGTCTACCTTTTAAGTTTTCCCATAAATTGTTTTTACTATGTTAGACGTTCATAAAGTCTCTGAGGCATCTCTGTAGTTTTAATTTAGCCTAATTACAAAGTTGTCTTTCTTTGCCATCACACAGGTTCACCAAAAGCACCACAGGAGGGTAAGCCTGTTTGCTGTTCTGTATGCTGCCCCCAAGTGGCCAAAGTAAATAAAGAAAATGCAGCTCTTGAAAACAGTTAGTATTTAACACCTTACTGGGAAACTCCTTCCGCCACCGAGTATTATTAAGGTGACAAAAGTGGGGAAAAAGGAAAATAGACAAAGACAAAAACCATTTCCACAGTTAATAGGATATGTGCTGGACCAGAGGGGAAAAACACAAGAGGATGTAAATTAGGCTGGGAATCTCCAACAAAGCTCAGAAGAATGACAGCAGCAAAGTTGCTTGTGGAGGAAGTGGAGAGAAGAGACAAAGAGAGGAGTTTGTTGTGGAAAGAAAAGAGCCTGCTCAGCAATATGGATCTATAGCCGTGGGTTAGAGAAGACAGAGAACTCCTCATCAGCACCTCGACCGCTGTCGATATCGCTGACTCATCATTGCCCCGATGCACAACTGCAGGATGAAAAACCCAGACTCTTGTCACTATCACCTTCTTTATCACACATCAGCCTTGTCATCATCGCTAAAGCATCAAGTGTGCATTTCAATATGAAAGAGAAGGAGGGGGGGAAAAGTAGCTTCAGTTCATGTTCTGAATGACTTAAACTGTTAATGGAGTTCATTTCTTTATATATTCTTCTCAAAGCCTTGTGGGAGAAGCCAGAAGCTGCTGGGCATCTGTCCTGCTGCCAACACTGCACCTGCCTCTGGCAAAAAAAAAAAAACACTGAAACATTACATGCAAAACTCTACTTTGCTTTTCTCTTTTCTTGCTTCCTCTTTTGGATTTTAATTAAACTGAAGAAGAGAGCTGCAAAAACCTGCTTCTAATTACACAGTCACTGCCTCCCTCTTCCTCGTTTTTCTTTCCCTCTCTCTTCGCCTCACTTCTCTGTCTCTGAGCTGGGCTGGCTCTCTGCCAACAGCCTGTGGAATCACTTACCAGCCACCTCGATGGGTGAGAGAAGGCATTGTTGGTGCATGTGCACTGAAAATCGCAGGGAGTCGTGCAGAATGCGTGAACGCGTGATGATGAGAGCTGTTCACAAGGAAACGTGCAGAAACATTTGCTTAAAAACACACTCGGTGGTTACATCAGACACCCTGATGTGCTCCCGCTTTCACCCATTTAGCAGGTTTGTCTGCCCGCTGGAAATGTGTGTGAGGGAGGGAGTGGGTGATCAACTCCCTAATGAGAGACAACACTAATCATATTTCACAGCAAGACAAACACCGTCACAACATTTGTAATTTCCTCCCTTGGTCGTCCAGTGAGCCTCCCTTCTTGTAACCCAGCTCGTTCATTGCACCTCCGCTTTCTCTTCCTGTGCTTCTGGTTGACGTCCTTTTTAGTTCTTTCCGAAGTGCTCAGACTGAAGTTTTGCTCTAGCAAATTTCACTTTTTACCCGTCCTTTCATTGTTACCCAGAGCCCACAGGTCCCTGTAACACTTCAAGACGTGTTAATGAGATTTCCTATTGATCAAATCCATACAGTGCTTTGCAAAATAATTAAATCCCTTTAAACTCTTGCCCTTTTTGGCCTGTTACATCCGTAAACGACAGTGTATTTTGTAGAGATTTTATGTGATAGGCCAACACAAAGTGAAAGTTGAACAGGGTAATTTAACCGTTAGCCGTTTCTTTTTTTTTATTACCTTCTTTAACTTGATAGACTTAAACAAAGAAAAAACTGACTGTCTTTGAAAGTCCTCTCTCAGTATAAATTCAGCTGTTCTGTAAGAGGTTTGTTTATGTTCACAAAGCAGGTTAATTCCACTATGTGAACCATTTCCAGATTTTTTGTAGCAGTCTAGATTACCAAATTTCAGTCTTTTCATCCCACCAAAAAAGGTGTAGGTTTCACAGTCTCTGCGGCCTCATGTCACATCTTATCTGACTTTGACGTCCCATGATGTGAAAGTTGCATCATATTTCTGTACTAGAAGAGGCCAGGTGAGGTAAATCTGGACATAAATGAGCGCATCACATCACAATCTCATTATTCCTTGTTCTAACTACACATCCCCAAACAGCTTTCTCTACCGATTTGCAGTCAGTGGTTCAAAAAAGGTCTCTATTGATTTGTGAATGATTGGACACAAGTGCACTCCACACATTTCAGAATTTCATCTTTAAAAAATATTGGAAAACCATGAATCATTCTCCGTTTACTTTACAACTACTCACTACTTTATGTTAGTCTCTCCATGGAAAATGAAAATGTTAAAAGAGGATGAATTCTTCTGCAGGGCACCGTAATGTACACAAAGCACTGCTGGTTCATGTGAATATATGCTTGTGGCTTCACATATTTAAGCAAGAAATACATGGAGAAAAAAAACAAAACATGAAACTCACCAAAATAGCTGCGTGCAGATTTGGACCGAGCAAAGAGTTATAAAACAGCAGCTTGGTGCTAATGGGTAGAAGTAGTTGAGGGGCAGACGCAGATACAGATAAAGTAGCTGGACAGCAGGAATGGGTGGGACTCTGAAGCCCCATCTACTGCAATCAAGCCTCTGTCACCATCTGCACGCCATTTTAAAACCATCAGCTTTGGCTCCCCCCGTAAACACGGGCGTGACCCCAGACATGCTCCCCGTGCTAAATGAGCTTGTTCTGGCATCTGCACACCCCAAAATGGCTGAATAGGCGGAATCAGAGCCAGAATGGCTGACAAGCTGCTGCATAGTGGAGGGTGCACTGATCTTCATATTTGCAGCATTTTTGATTGAGATGAATAAATGACAGTACCTGTTCTCAATGCTACGCTGGCAAAAAGCTGGATGGTACCTTCCTTTCTCACTTTGATCCAGTGTTAGGAGACAAGGATCAATATTCTGGACATTTTTAATGGAGGACCATAACAGATTTTTTTTATCTGTATCAATGGCAATTACAATCACAACACATCTTCTTAATCTTAAGATGTTGAAGCCCACTTCAATTTAAGAGATAAATATTAGGACTGCAAAAAGTTCTTATTTCACTGTCAAATAGGTTTTTCTGTTATCAAAAACCTGAATGACTGGATTCCTCTTTTATGAACCAAACAATCACAACTCTATTTTGACAAGTCATAGACTTTATAGTAGATCTCAAGACTGTGAAACAGTGTTTTTTTCTTCTTTTGTTAAAAAAGATAAAAACATTTGGAAGACTCATTCACTCTTTATTGCATCTCCATTCAGCCTCCCCCGCAAGTTTTCACCTGAAAACATTCATACATAACCTGATTGACCTTCATCTGTCCTACGAGAATTTCTCTGCCAATTCCTCATTTGCATCCTTTGCCTAAAACCTAAAACTTGCAGCGAGTTTACAAAGAAATGTGAAATAGCTCATTTTGCAAAGTCATCATTATGCATTTCCACAACATTTTATACCTACAGCATGGCACAGTCAGGGCAGTCATTAATAACTATGAACCAATATGGAGTAAATATGGAGCCGTGACTGAAGAAAAAAAATGTATGTTTCTCCAAAACTGAAAAAAACCCCAAAAAACAAGATTTTTAATTTTGAGAGACGGTGTTATGGTCTGAGTTAAACAAGAAGATGACATCATCATGATATAAGAAACAGTTCCATACACCTTTCTTGACCCAAAACATTCCTTTGGTAATAATATCAAATTTATATTTACTAAAGCCCTTTGCCAACTTAAAGATAAAAGCTACAGTTAAAGTAACAATGTTTTCTCTTTAAAGCTGAGTGTTTTTGTCCAGACATGCAAATCAAGAAAAAAGTTGAAAAGTATATTACTTTCAGCAAACTGAAAAATCTAAGAAGAAAATTACATTGTGGTTAGTAGATTAGGAGAACTTTGCCAAAGCAGAGGGCAAATATTGCCAAATTAAAGATGGTGTTAGAACTTTCTAGTATTTTGGGGTCTTGCATTTAGGTTTGTTGAGGTGTTATTTAGTTTTTCTTTTGGTCAAAATATGGATGGAGAAGGTTTCAAAATAACTAATCATTTTCTCACTTTGTATCACAAAAGCTGTACACAACAGTGTGTTTATTTTTGAGAGACACTGTTTATGTTACCTTTGATTCTTTATATTTAGCAGTTTACTGATCATCTTTCATTACTCATCAGTTTAATAATTTAGCAAATTTTGCTAATTTAGTCAAAATCGCCCAGGCCAATGTATTTAATGCAGATTAACCTCAACAAACGCGCTCACAAGCATTTTGGCTGGGAAGTGACTCAGAATGATGATGTGCTGGTGGTAGATGGACAGAAAGATTGAAAGATCTGACAGTGACAAACAGCAGGATCATGCCTGAGAGATGTGTGTATTCCTACAGGAGTTGCGCGCAAGCGTGTGTGAGTGTGCGTTTTATCATGTATGTTTGTGGGCCTCGGAGAGAAATCCAGTAAAAGCTTGGATGCGAAGTTCAGAGCCATGCACGCACTTGCATGCACACACATGCAGGCACATCAGGCAAGCAGGATGATAAAAACATGGAAATGATATGGTAATGATATGGTAATCTGGCAACATTATTCTGCCCACCAGAGACTGGGGAGGGAGACGAACCTGCCACAAACTGCATGCGCTCACGCTGGATACGGAGAAATCTATGGACTGACACAGCTCAGGAGAGTCAGACCACGGGGAAGGGGGAGGTTTGTGATGTGGTTAGGTCAGGTTTACAGAGCCTGTTACTTTGCTACAGGCAAGATACCCAGAGGTAAACTTTGGCACATTTACAGCATTGGCTTTAAGGGTAATGAGAGCCATCAAACTGTACTGTGTAAAGCAGAAACTGTACAGTTTGACAAAATGTCCTAGAATCACTTGATAAATAAATACGTGCATACATTTGTACCAGTTTATTTATTTTAATACACTTACTTATTGTTATTTTTAATTATTTCTAGTGATGAAATCTTTTTCTACAAATATTTTTAGAAGTTGTTTTTTTTTTTCAGTTTTTTGATTGGATTTGTTTATCAAGAATTGTTTATTGAGAATAAGGCATCAAATTTTATTCTTGCAACACACTGCATTTTTATTTAAAGGTAAAGGTTTTTTAGTTGTTGAAAACAATCGGTTATCTACAGTGAGAACAACACTGCCACCTCCTGTCAAGGTGTTCATTCTACAACTTTTTCACAACATTTACTGAATACAACGGTGATTCTTTAGTCCTGCATGTTTAAATTGAACTGGTCATCATAACCTGGCCTACGCAGAGCTACGTTAGTCAAATTAGTTCTGCATAGTAGTAAGGAGTTAGCTCAAACATTTTGTATCACCTGTATTGGGAAAATGTAACAAAGCATTCAGAGCAGAGGCCACACTACTACAAAATACGATCTTACAGAAAACATAGCAAAAGAAGAGTTTAAAATGTAGAAAACATGTGGTCACACTTGAAACCTGCGCTGGTATAAGCAAAACATGTGAAAAAAAAATTCCAGTTACAGTCTAAAATAAAATGTTAAAACATTTCATATGGGTCAAAAATGCACTTTATGAAAATATCGATTTGGGTTTCACATTGACTTAAGATATACATGTATTTAAACACTTAGCAGACTTTGTGAATTGGCAATCACATCATTTAACAAACTGTCTGATCAAATGTATTAAATCATGCAAGTAAAAAAACCCATAAAATTAAAATTGTTTTTGTATGTAATATATTTATTATCTCCAACTTGACCTGAAATGTGCAGTCGGAACAGATTTTGCTTCTGGTTACTTGAATCTTGCGTCTTCTGTTCCAACTAAATTTTACAGTTCTTGTTTTGCATTGATACAAAGAAGCTCTTTAAAATCTCTTTTAGGTCCACAGCAGGCCTAAAAGTTTAAACATTATTGTGTGAGAATAATTTTATGCCTTTAGTAATAGTTATTAGATCCACTCTACATATTTTGTAGCTATGTTGATGATACGTTTTGGTTGCTGTACATGTGACATGTATTTTAGTGACAGTTATGCTTAAAGAAACATATTTGTAAATAACATCTATCTACAGATTAAGCATTAGCTGGCAGACATGAGCATAATGCAGGTTGGTTCCTAATTGGGTCATAAAATATCATAAAAACAATTATCCAATTATAAATATAAAAATTCTAGCAAAAATATATTTTGTTTTCTACAAATGCACCTCACAGAGACAATTAAGATTTCTTTTTTGTCTCAAAGTATTTTGTATTACTTTTCTACATGGGAATATGGACTTGGATTGCTCTTAGCATTTTTCAAGTCAGGATAATTAGGGAAAGAATTTATGAAAATATGTTTCTTAGATGTATAACATTGTTTAAAAATGAAAAATAAGAATTTCTGAAAATAATTAAATTTTTATATTAATTAATTTAAAATAAATTATTTTATGTTTAATTTGCCACATCAAAATGCATAAGTTCAACTCATGGGCTGGATATAAGTGCACATTCAAAACAAAATGGCAACAAAGTAGCATTTTTTTAGTCTTTTTGGTCACAAGAACCTCCATGAATCAGGGTGTCAAACTGAACCTGTCATTCTCAAACTTGACCTGGTTTAGATGTCAGAGAAAGCACCACTACTCCAATTTTCACATACAAAGGTATCAAAGCTGTGATTTAAATAATCTTTATTTTGTGCAGAATAAACAATCCAGAGTTTACTTGCCTATGATGGATTGTAAAATGCAGCCAAATGAAATTTGTCCAGATGTCAATAAAATCAGTTGAAGTAAACTTCAACATTGTTTTTCTTATTTACCGATGTAAAAAAAAAAAAAAAAACTACCTCACTGTTTTCTACTTCAACATTCAAATGAATGGTTGAATTTGCTGGATGCTGAGAAAAGAGTTCACAACATTTTGAATGTGAAAAATTAAACATTGCGAGAAAGGAAAAAGTGGAGTCCAAGCTACTTGTTCTACCATCCCTTTCCCCTCCTTCCCTTCTGGTTGTCACTGTTTTGCTAGTTGCTCTTTTTTTAAGTGACTGTGATTGACAGCTTGGCTATATCCATGCAATATCACCCAGCGCACGTTCCTATTCCCTCCTGGAGCCTTCATCCGCTGGTCAAATTAACCTTCCGTGCCAACGGGAGGGGGGCCCCGCGTGGGCCAATCAGCAGGTGATTAGGCCGGGGGTGGGAGGGGTGAGGGGTCACAGCCATGGGGCCATCGCAAGCCTGATTGGTTTCAATCAGCGGCCGGCCGCAAGGACAGCTGGGAGCTGAGCCGCTGTGAGCGCTAATCAACGCATCCCACAGTGAGACATGAACAGCCACCACACACACGCGCACACACACACACAAACAAATACACAGCAGAAGCAGATTGATGTTTGTATACACACACCCTGAAATCACTTACCGCTCTGCATGCACACACTCTGAAACAAGACATACACAAATCTGCACAGCGGGACACTGGAAATAGAAATGAACAGCACAACTGATAAACAGAAAATCCCATAATGAAAGCAAGAGGAAGACAGTGCGAGACAGACACACTAAGAGGAAGCACAGAATCTCACAGTAAATTGGCAGCCTAATTGCATTGGATTCGTTAATTCGAACAGTGGTGAATCTGGCTCTGGTCCGTGACATTGGTCTGGAACGCTCTGTATTGCAAACTGCAATAACGCATCTCATGTGATGTCTCAAATGTTGAACAATCCAGATTTGCTACGCTTGATGTTCTGCAAATTATTGTTGAAATGCCACTGAAATAAAGCAAAGACTAAACTAAGAGCAGAGAGAATGGGACATTCAGAAAGTTTATCTGTGGGCCCAAAGTGTAGAAGAAACTTGTATCTGTTCTGGTTTGTGTTTTTACACGTGGTATTTTCACACATGGTAACATGGTATTTTTACTTCATAGGCAACATAAGTCACACTTCATGTTTACATGCAATTGCATTACTTTGGGTTTTCTCCATGTGAATATTAACCACTTTTTATTAAAAATCGAAACAACTGATCAATAAATAGATAAATCAATAAAAGAAAAATAGGAAAAATAATTTTGATGAATTTTGATATTCTAATCATGCACAGCAATGTTCAGTGACAGCTTTTATTAAATAGAGCAACCAAACACATTACACTTGAATCCCCTCTGTATCGGTTATTGGGAATATATAGGAACATATGAATTAAATATTAAACATCTACTAACATTTATAGAATTTCACAAAAAGTTGATTGTCTTGTTACTAATAGTAATACTATTTAATAACTTTACTAGGTATTGAGTCTTGAAAATAATTTTATTACATCTTACCATATCGTATCTGGTAATAAAGTGTGTTACTACATAATGTAATAAATATACTGCTAATAATAACAGCATGTATAAGTTATTATTTTATCCAATTTGTTCAAAATATCATTCTGGTGCATGAGGTTTTGTAAATGATTAAAAGAGGTTTGGTGCTTTTCTGTGCTCATACATTCCTAATGATCTGGTGTAGAAAAATGGTTGAAAATGGATCTAATACCTGGGTGTCCATGTGTGTTTGTATATTTTCTAGTGGACCAATAACTAATAGCAGGAGATGGGACTTCACATGAAAACAAAAATAAAATGATCAGACTACTAACTCAACCAAAACTGTCAGCAGTTGGTGGTGTAGAAGTGTAAGTGTAGACGAAACTTGTAGTCCAAATAGTTCTTTCTTTCAGAAGCTGGCTGTTCACTAGCGTTCCAGCTCCAAACAAAATCCCCACCCAGTGGGACTTGCTAATTGCTTTGCTCACATCCAATGCTAACACCCAGTGGCCCAGTGTCTCTTGTACCACTCTGTCAGGGGGAAACACAAGAGGCTATCTTTCAGTTGAAGCTGAACTGTTTTTTATTGCTTTGTTATTATTTTTGACTGAAATAGAAAAGGCAAACACCACCACAAGGACCCCAATGCGCTTCACACTACATTTAGTCATTCACCCACTCATGCACGCCCCCACACGCTGTAATGCTAATAAAGGTTTTTCAGCTGATTATTGAGGCAGGTATGAATCATTTTCAACAAGCTATTTTTAATGGCATACCAAAGGTTACAAATTCTTTTCATATTTCCTTTCAGAAACAAAGTTGTGCTGTGAGTAAGCTGTAAGTGTTAATGAGCAATGATGAGTGCTTTTAAGTGAAAAAAGGAGACTTTCAGCTGGTTCCTTTCACAGCCATTGTGTTTTATGCAACATCGGAATGATCCAGTGATAAAAAGGAGGATGCACCGGTGAAAGTTTTTTGCAGAAAAGAGTGTAAACTCATACATGTTCACATAAGAGTAGCAATGCGGGTCAAAGCTGTCTAAATGCACAGTGTTTTACAATGTTTGTTTATTTTATATTATTTTCTTTAGATATGTCTCGATTTCTAGATGTAAACCCACACACAAACAAAATGAAAAGGTTCTTATCAAGGTACTGGCAGTCCTGTCAGTAACCACCTCTGACAGGACTGTTATTTGTCTTCTGAATTTGCATTAAATAGGTAAACATGCATTTAAGCTTCCTGTAGATTTGAATTTGACATTTTATTTCTTCACCTATAATTCAGAATTTGCATATGTATATGCTCTAAAGGACATTAAAAAAGATCTGCTTTTCAGTAAAGTGAAAGACATTGGTTTGTTCCACTATAACTAATGTACGGTGGCCCTTACACGGCTTGTGTAAATAAGAAACATATTACCATGTTTTGTTAGCTATTTCAAATCAGACACATTCTATTGAAAGTATACTATTAGAAAATTCTAGAAAAAAAACCCTGAAAAACCAGAATTTTAAGTGAAGTTAAAATTTTTGTCTTTATTAGAACCATAAATTAAAGGAGGAGCAGAAACAGTGCTCACAGTTTATTTCCATGGTGCTCTAGCACTAGGATTACCAGGATTTTGAGAAATTCCTATCTCTACCAAGAGGGGCCAGATTGGGTATCTTCCTAGAGCTACCGAGAGAGGGCCAAACTGGGTTATTAGCATCCAAATGTGGCCAAACTGACGACTCTGAATGGTCTAATTAGCATCCCTGTAGATGAGCAGGGGGGAGGAGAGCCAAACTCACTACATCAACTTTCACGCTGATTGTCCTTGGAACAGGATAGAAATTTTGAAAATAACTACTTCTGGTGGTTCCCAGATCTGGGAGACTTTGTACATGCAAATTTGCATGCTGCCTTTTGTGCTGTGGAGTATAAATATCTGGACATTCACTCAGCTTTTTAGTTTGTAAGAATCAAGATGGCGAAGAGGACACAGAAGCTGATGAATGCTGAAGAGGCTTTGGAATTACTTATGCAGAATTCATCCTACAACCCTGGTCGACACATCACTGTTGATGAACAGCTTTTCCCCACTAAAACCCGCTGCTGTTTCCTTCAATACATAGCAACAAAACCGGACAAGTTTGGCATCAAGTTTTGGGTGGCTTGCGACTTGAAATCAAAGTACATCTGCAATGTCTTCCCATATCTTGGCAAGGACCCCAGTCGTCCCAGCGGGGAGAGACTGTCCGAGACTGTAGTGATGAGGCTGATGGAACCGTTCATGGACAAGGGCAGAACTGTAACCA